>NW_027133920.1:0-109000 GCF_037392515.1 Haliotis asinina
TTACTAGCTGAGAATGAGGGCGGCATGACCTCCCACTCACCCTGATGTCATGTACTTACAGTACTATCAGAGAATGAGGGCGGCATGACCTCCCACTCACCCTGATGTGATGTACTTACATTACTAGCTGAGAATGAGGGCGGCATGACCTCCCACTCACCCTGATGTGATGTACTTACATTACTAGCTGAGAATGAGTGCGGCACAATCTCTCCAAGGAACGCAATACTGAGTCTGGCATCTGGATAGGATATACAAACAGCTCCCAGAATGGCCATCAGGGCTCCCGACTGAAACAGTTACATGTTGCACTATATATGCAATGATCTTGACTGTGATGCTAGATTCGATGTAATTTCACCTCGACAAACTAATGTTCTTGTGACAACACAAGGCTGGCCACCTACGAAGATGGAAAGTCTTTTTGTGACGACACTGAACTGGCACAACCACTTGAACCCAGTGTTTCCCCTATCCAATCAGAGCCAGTGTTTTCCGTTATATACCAGAATATTTGGTAATTTCAAATGATGCCAGTCACCATGTCTGGCAAATTTTAGAATTAATTTTCCCCTATCTCTGCTTGAGAAAGACTAAGTTTTCACAATGAGATTGAGGTGGTGTCAAACAAAAAAATAGCAGCTTATAAAAAAAAGAAACAGGCTAAAAATAGCGGCATTGACGTATTGTGTACATTTCTGATTAATTGTTTGGGTGCAAAGTTTCACACACAATGAAAAGAAGTATCACTTGACTTGTAAAATTTACAAATGACCAGAACTTGAAATACTAGCTGGTCACAATAGCCAGGTGTGAAAAATGAGACAGAAACACTGGAGCTTGAGAACACTCACCGCTCCTAGAGATGGAACAGGTCGACCTCTCAGAACTTTGTGAACGGTGCTTGCAAAGGAAGACACTGCAGCTGTAATGACAAGGGGCAAAACTGTAATCACTGTTTACTTCCAAAAGTCACTGAATATTTAGGCTGATAATGTAAGTTTTAAGACAGACTTCATATTTCATACTTATCCTGACTCACGCTTATTTGTTTATCTCCCTTCTCCTTTTGACAGTTATGTGGCAACTGAATATCTTAGTTCCTGGAAGAATTGCAAACTTACTCCCCCATCGAGTTGACTACCCTTTCCAAACAGTTCTATGTGACCTGAGTCCAGCTCTCACACCCTCCTGTAATGTCTTACAGTGATGCCTGCATTGCTGAGAGGAGAGGGTTGGGAGGGCTTTAGATCATGGGTCAGGACATGTATAAAATGTCAATTTTATCATAAAATTACATATTTTCCCTTATCCTGACTCATGATTTACTGCTTACCAAATCAAAAGGAAAAACGTGGTAGTTCAGCCACTGTGACTGTTAGATCAAGATAGCGTCTGATCATCTACCCAATGGGAACCCTTCCTTGTGGCTTCCTAAATACTGTTATTAAATGCAATACAATGAAAGAAGTGCTTAGTGTAGATTTCATGGATTTTAGATAATCTTGTATTCCTGTATGTCTAGTTATCCATTGCAATGGCATTACCATAACTGACTCTGTATCACTCATGCACTGACTTATCTCCAAGACAGGAAACACCGAGTCTCTACGTTAAGCAGCATGTCTGTTACCTTAGCTTCATTGTGTCAGCATGATCAGTTTCTCATACTGTGGCTGGAATACTGAGTTGTTGCCAAACTGATGAATACCGGATACATCTACTGTAGTGATGTCTCAAATATAGTTGTTGCCAAACACAGTGTCCGATTTCCACAGGCAGCATTCCGTGATGGTTGATATAGAGCAGTTCCCATGTAAAGCAGTGTCCGATTTCCACAGGCAGCCTTCCGTGATGGTTGATATAGAGCAGTTCCCATGTAAAGCAGTGTCCGATTTCCACCGGCAGCCTTCCGTGATGGTTGATATAGAGCAGTTCCCATGTAAAGCAGTGTCCGATTTCCACAGGCAGCCTTCCGTGATGGTTGATATAGAGCAGTTCCCATGTAAAGCAGTGTCCGATTTCCACCGGCAGCCTTCCGTGATGGTTGATATAGAGCAGTTCCCATGTAAAGCAGTGTCCGATTTCCACAGGCAGCCTTCGATGATGGTTGATATAGAGCAGTTCCCATGTAAAGCAGTGTCCGATTTCCACCGGTAGCCTTCCGTGATGGTTGATATAGAGCAGTTCCCATGTAAAGCAGTGTCCGATTTCCACCGGTAGCCTTCCGTGATGGTTGATATAGAGCAGTTCCCATGTAAAGCAGTGTCCGATTTCCACAGGCAGCCTTCCGTGATGGTTGATATGGAGCAGTTCCCATGTAAAGCAGTGTCCGATTTCCACAGGCAGCCTTCCGTGATGGTTGATATTGAGCAGTTCCCATGTAAAGCAGTGTCCGATTTCCACCGGCAGCCTTCCGTGATGGTTGATATAGAGCAGTTCCCATGTAAAGCAGTGTCCGATTTCCACCGGCAGCCTTCCGTGATGGTTGATATAGAGCAGTTCCCATGTAAAGCAGTGTCCGATTTCCACCAGCAGCCTTCCGTGATGGTTGATATAGAGCAGTTCCCATGTAAAGCAGTGTCCGATTTCCACAGCAGCCCTCCGTGATGGTTGATATAGAGCAGTTCCCATGTAAAGCAGTGTCAGATTTCCACCGGCAGCCTTCCGTGATGGTTGATATGGAGCAGTTCCCATGTAAAGCAGTGTCCGATTTCCACCAGCAGCCTTCCGTGATGGTTGATATGGAGCAGTTCCCATGTAAAGCAGTGTCCGATTTCCACCGGCAGCCTTCCGTGATGGTTGATATAGAGCAGTTCCCATGTAAAGCAGTGTCCGATTTCCACCGGCAGCCTTCCGTGATGGTTGATATAGAGCAGTTCCCATGTAAAGCAGTGTCCGATTTCCACAGGCAGCCTTCCGTGATGGTTGATATAGAGCAGTTCCCATGTAAAGCAGTGTCCGATTTCCACAGGCAGCCATCCGTGATGGTTGATATGGAGCAGTTCCCATGTAAAGCAGTGTCCGATTTCCACCAGTAGCCTTCCGTGATGGTTGATATAGAGCAGTTCCCATGTAAAGCAGTGTCCGATTTCCACCGGTAGCCTTCCGTGATGGTTGATATAGAGCAGTTCCCATGTAAAGCGTGTGTTGAGGCTCTAACTTTGCTACATAATTTTTAAGGAATGGAGAGTTACTTGGACATTATGCTCTATGTAGTTTGAGAGAATTCAAGTTCAAGAATCGAGGAGGGTGATGACTATATAAAGAGTGAGTGAGTGAGTTAATATTTAACGTCACATCGGCAATATTGCAGCCATATCGTGATGAGAACATACATGACAAAAAGGATATATATAGATATTATGAAGGCCCTGGATATTATGAAGGACAGTAAAACAACTAGACTATCACAGTTAGTATTAAAACTAGCGTGGAAACTTAAAAAATGATAGTATCACTATCTGGACAAAAAACAGGCCATAGATCGCCAACAACAGAGGGTAGATCACCAAACCAGGGACCATGGGGACTTACAGTACCTCTGCTACCTGCATGATCCCTGGCTGGATTTACACCATCCCCTCAGCTGTTGGCAACTGTATGCAAGATTAGCCACAAATTAAAATGACACCTATTCTACGATTAAAAAAGTGGAAGATTAAATCTGACTTGAACCGTTTTGGGACTTATGTACCCTCTCATGTGGACAATAATTTCACGGTACTTCAACCCCATTCGAGGATACAGCCACTAACAATCTTAGCTGCTAATTCAACTTCCAATCATAAAATACCTATTTATTTACATGTCAGTCAATAAATTCAATTCTTTTAAAAATGCAATAATTAAATGAGAACGTACGTTACTAAAAAGGTCCTTCATAGTTCTTGATTTAAAATAATTGTCCCTAGTGATGGAATATTCAACACAGTCAAGCAAGACATGCTTGACAGTGATGATTTCATCACAAGGGATGCAGAACAGAGGATCCTCACCTTTCAAAAGATATTCATGCGTATACCTAGTGTGTCCAATACGACATCGTCGTATAATGACCTCTTCAAATCTGGACCGACAACCCAAGTAGGTGTAACCAACATATGGTTTTATTTGCATGTAATTTATTGATACCTACTTGGGTGTCCCACTTCTTCTGCATCAGATGACGGATGTAAGATCTAATGGTAGCTTTATAATCAGTATTGGGAATATGAAGTGGGGTCACAGATTTGTTTAGCACTGCCTTTGCATCAAGGTCAGCCAAAGTTTTACCAGAGATTCCAGCATAGCTGGGTAACCAACAGAAGATGATGTCGTATTGGCCAGTCGCAAGATAGTTATAAAGCTCAATAATTTCTATTAAAAGTGGATGTTTACATGCTAGGTTTTTAATAGCCTGAAGGCACGAAAGAGAGTCTGAATAGATTATGTACTGTTTATGTTTAGGATGTCTTTGAATATATTTGCGTTAGCTTCTGCTGTAAAAATAGAACTATATCTGGTAATCTAGAAGATATTGTTCTGGATCCAATGACAGTGGCACAAGCCATTGCGCCACCGTCCTTAGACCCATCTGTAAATAAGGATTTATAATTGCTATATTTATGTTTCAATTGATTATATTCTTGTTTATATTGTAATTCATTAGTTTCTGATTTCTTAAATGTAGCTAATGTTAGGTTGACTTGTGGCCTAACCAACTGCCAAGGAGAAGAAAAAAGAAGACGGCAAGGACCTATGTTTTCCAGCTCAATGCCAGCCGAAGAAAGAAAGGGTTTAATTCTGTGCCTGAGAGGTGGAACAAGAGAAGACTTTTTGTTGTACAAGTCCTCGTTGAGAGGATTGAAAACACAGTTATATGCAGGGTTAGATTTGTTAGTGTATAGCTTTGTTATATATTGTAAAGATAATTTTATACGGTGTTGTGTAAGAGATGGTTCATCGGCTTCAACATATAGACTGTCAACAGAAGAGGTTCTAAAGGACCCAAGACAAAGTCTTAGACCTTGATGATGAACAGAATATAATAATTTTAAGTTGCTGTTGCAGGCTCCACCATATACAATGGATCCATAATCAAGTTTAGAACGGACAAGTGATCAATATAGATGGAGGAGGGTAGCTTGATCACCTCCCCATTTAGAATTTGATACCACTTTCAACAAATCAAGTGCTTTCAGGCATTTAGTTTTCAGAGATTTAATATGAGGCAGAAACGTTAGGTGTGTGTCAAAAATTAATCCCAAGAACTTGGCCTCCTTGACAACTTTAATGGCAGTGCCATCTAGAGATAGTTCAGGGTCTTTATGGGTCTTTACGACAAAAATGTATACAATTAGTTTTTGATTCAGAAAATTTAAAGCCGTTTTCAAGACACCATTTATTTATTTTGTTTAAACACAGCTGCAACTGCCGCTCTATGGTATTCATATTTTTACCACAAGAAATATTAAAATCATCCACAAAAACGAACCATCAATTGAATCCTTTAAAACTTTCGATAAACTATTTATCTTTACACTAAAGAGTGTGACAGACAAAATACTGCCTTGTGGGACACCCTGATCCTGATTGTAATGATTAGACAGGGTAGAACCCACACGGACTTGAAACTGTCTATCATTTAAAAAGTTGGCTATGAATTGCAGCAAACGACCTCGCAAACCGAAGTCATGTAAGTCTCTTAAAATACCATATTTCCTGGTTGTGTCATATGCTTTGTCTAGAACAAAAAAGATAGACACAGCGTGTTGTTTATTAATTAGTGCGTTTTTAACAAATGATTCCAAACGCACTAGGTGATCGACAGTACTTCTATTTTTACGGAAACCACATAGTATATCTGTTATGAGGTTATTAGTTTCCAAGTACTAAACAAGTCGATTATTTATCATGCATTCCATGGTCTTGCAAACACAACTAGTTAGTGAAATCGGACGATAATTGGATGGATCCGTATGATCAAGTCCAGGTTTAGGTATTGGTACTACTATAGCGTCACGCCATGAAGACGGAAATTTACCTGAAGTCCAAATATCATCAAAAATAGATAAGAGTGTCTCTAAACAGGACTCTGGTAAGTGCTTCAGGAGTTGATAATGTATGTTATCAGCTCCTGTAGCAGTGTCATGAGCTTGATCAAGAGCAGTATTGAGTTCATGAATAGAAAACGTTTCATTATAATCTTCCCCATTATCAGAATTGAAATTAATAGTTTTCTTTTCTTGTTGTCTTTGATACTGCTGGAATTTAGGTACATAATTAGAAGAGGAAGAGTGTTTAGCAAGGGTTTCACCGGGTTTATTAGCAATATCTGATTTATCCGTAAGTAATTGATCTCCATGTTTAAGATGATGGACACTAGATTTAGCACCTTTACCCTTAATTTTCTGGACCATGTTCCATACCTTGGATATGGGTGTCCGAGAATTTATTTTGGATACATAATTTTGCCAAGATTGGCGTTTGTTGTGTTTAAAAGTATGCCGTGCTTTAGCATTTAAAACTTTGAATTTATTTAAATTATGCACCACAGGATGGCGGTGGAAATAATGTTCGGCTTTTTTCCTTGCCTTTCTAGCTTGTTTGCATTCATCACTGAACCACTGTTTCCGGATATGTGGAACTGCAGAGGACTTTGGTATACACTCATCAGCTATGGAGTTCAGTTCATCAGAAAAGCATTTAATAGCATCAGGAACGTCAATAAAAAGTTCAGGTTTAAGTTTTGCAGCACACAGTGTTTCATATAAAGCCCAGTTAACCTTTCTAAAATTCAGCCTTGATGATGGAGGAACATCAGATGGAGTTACAGATTTTAGTATAGTAGGAAAATGGTCACTTCCACAGAGGTCATCATGGACTGACCATTCGAATTCATTTAGTAGTTCTGAATTTGTGACTGACAAGTCGAGAGCAGAATAGGTTCCTGTACCAGGGTGTAAATATGTATTGGAGCCATCATTATAAATACATAAATCATTATCTGAACAAAATTCCTCCAGTACTTTACCTTTACCATTTATTGTTGCACTACCCCAGAGTGGGTTGTGTCCATTTAAATCTCCCATAATAATGCAGGGCTTTGGGAATTGATCATATAGAGCTTGAAGATCGAGTTTGTGAAATGTTGAAGACGGAGAAACATAGAGAGAACATAATGTAAACGAAACGTGCAAAGTTAGTCGCACTGCAACAGCCTGAAGATTAGTAGTAAGCGTAACTGGGCAATGGATAACGTTCTGTTTAACTAGAATGGAAGACCCTCCAGTGGCCCTGTCACCCTTAGGCGAAAAACAATGGCATGCACTGAACGAACATAGGTTACGAACATCTGTCTCTTTCAAATATGTCTCCTGCAGACAGAACGCTGAGGGAGATAAATCTTGGATTAAAAGTTGTAATTCATGTAAATTAGTCCTTAGTCCCCTACAATTCCATTGTATAATAGGATTATGATAAGCTATCGTTTGGGATGATTTATTGGGGATCTTCCCCGTACTTTTTGGGCGGGCAACAAGCTGTGTGCCCTAGAGCGGACGTTTTCAGTCACGTCCATGTCCTCAAGGGATCCATATTTGTTGTATAAATTGATTTTATTGTCTGACCCTTTGGGGGCTCTGTCACTAAGTTTTTTCAAAGAATCTGGCTTTGTACCTTTGCCTTTAGAGAGTTGTTTAGACTTTGTCGGCTGAGATGATACGTTAAGATCACAGGATGTTTCACATTGGCTTTGAGATGTACTAGGAACTGATTCTGTTGTTTGGGAAGATATTGCAGGTGAGAATATCAGAGGAGATTCCGTTTTAACCCCGGTCAGGTAGATATTGCAGGTGAGAATATCAGAGGAGATTCCGTTTTAACCCCGGTCAGGTAGATATTGCAGGTGAGAATATCAGAGGAGATTCCGTTTTAACCCAGGTCAGGTAGATATTGCAGGTGAGAATATCAGAGGAGATTCTGTTTTAACCCAGGTCAGGTAGATACTGCAGGTGAGAATATCAGAGGAGATTCTGTTTTAACCCAGGTCAGGTCGATATTGCAGGTGAGAATATCAGAGGAGATTCTGTTTTAACCCAGGTCAGGTCGATATTGCAGGTGAGAATATCAGAGGAGATTCTGTTTTAACCCAGGTCAGATGTTCTGGTGATAGAAGCATAGCTCTCCTTATGTTCTGAGCGTTGAACTAGCTTTCTAGCTTCCGCAAAACTAATGTTTTCAGTGAATTTTATTCTATTTATCTCCATTTGATGTTTCCAAACAGGACAACTTTTAGAGTAGGAGGAGTGGTCACCCGCACAGTTTGTACAGTTTTTAACATTAATGTCACTATCTTCTGTTGTATGCGTCTTTTCGCCACAGTGAGCACATACAACAGACAATGTGCAAGTATTGACAACATGACCAAACTTTTGACATTTAAAACACCTCAGAGTGTTTGGAATGTACGTGTCCACATTAATGTTACAATAACCTGCTTTAAGAGATTTTGGAGCAGTTAGTGAGGAAAAGGTAAACAGGTAAGTATTGGTGTTTGTAACAACATCATTCTTCCGGATTGTGAAACGTTTTACATTGAGTATGCCCTGATCTTATATCTCAGAGATGATGTCAAGCTCTGTCATATCCGCAAACAATCGGTCACGATCTCTGATGATTCCCTTGCTCGTATTGAGTGTTTTATGAGCCGAAACCGTGACTGGAACGCCAACAAACAATTCTGTGCTCATAAGGTTTGTGGCTTGTTGCCTTTTCCCACATTCAACCAACAAAGCACCAGAACACAAACGTCTAATATTCTTGACATCACCTGCAAGGCCCTGTATACCCTTGGATATGGCAAAAGGGTTCAACTTTAATGGAGTCTTGTCAACAGTTTCAATTACAAGAAATCGTGGCCAGTATTCAATGGACGTGGGCAGTCTTTGATCAGTAACAATTGGATCAGTGTCTAGTTGTCGTTTGTTTTTTTTAGGGGGGTTTTCATAAGCCATGGTTCGTCATCTGAGCTCCCCACCCACCACGGAGTATCACAAGGACAATGCCAAAAACAAGTTGCAGCACAAAGGATACTTGGATGATATACTCCAGCAGAAGAGTTATTAACAACACATCTACCAGATTGGTCCATGAGCCACTGCCCTCTGGCATAAGACTCTAGGCAAAGTACAAACATCATACATCAAAATCATAAACATGCTTAGAGAACAATTTGGCCAAGACCACAAGTAACAACATTTTCCAAACAGATTAGTGTAATGACAAAAATTTAAGTTCATACACAGAGCTTGGCGTGACCAGCCTATTCTACCACCCGTGTAGGTGAAGTAAGGGCCAAAGTGGTGTGTTGGGCAAATGGAATGCAGTTAAAAGTCCAACTGCCCTCAACCACCAGGATCCCGTCCTCCACCGGCACGGGATGCAACCCACGGCAAACAGGTTGCCCAATTTAGTCGCCTCTTACGACAAGCAATGGGGTGTTGTGGACACATTCTGTCCCAGGTCCACTCATTAAATAGCCTAAATCTACCTAAATTTATCAGTTATTTTATCTTCAACATTTTATATCCTAACCCTAGCTCTCTAAACACCAATCTAGTCTCAATGTAATCTATTTCAGTAATACTCATTTGCACTGCATGCTTTTCTCCTGTCAATCCCTCTTAAAACATGTCCTTTGCTTAGGCTAGTGAGTAAGTTCTATTGTTCTGTGTTCATCCAAACCTGTAAGGTATCATGATATTTAAAGTTTAATTTGATCTAGTTTCATGTCAGTATCTTATGTGGTGAGCGTCAGACAGGTTGTGTTTTTTGGAATCGAGATCATGGTGATCTTTACTGTGTTTCGGATATAAAGGTTAGTAAGTACTAGTCTTGTATATATTTCTTGTGGTTTGCTATGTGTGTTTCATAGTTGGTAGTTGCATTGGCTATTGTTTATAGTGTTGTTAAAGGGGCACTGATGCGGAGCAATATCCGTGGACTGGTGTAAACTTTTGTTATTGTTTTCCCAGAATTTGTGACTGGTTCGTGACTACTGCTGCACAGTCCGTATGCACAACTGATAGTTTAATTATAGACCGATCAATTGAGGTGAAGTCATTTTTGCTTCATTACAAATGTATTATGAAAACAAATGAAACACTTTGAAGGTTAATCATCTGCCAGTGGTAGAAATGGTAAAAAACTATTATTATTATTAAAAACTAACCCTAATTAGTTTATTGTCAAATTTGTATGATTTTGAAAATTAATAAAAGAACACACGGTCTGCTTATACTTATAGTAAATTTCTAACATGACAGCAACATTTACACATTGTATAGATTGCCAATGTGGATCCTATTTCACACACATACGCGATCGTGTGTGTTTTCTGTCATATAGATTCTGCTGAATGCTACAACAAATAAATTCAAACAAAATGCAACAAATGAATGTAAAACAGACTAATTTCATAGCAACAATGTCAGGCTACTACCTTGTTCAGAAATGTATCCATCAATGTCCACATAAAAGAACGATATTCCATTCATCTGCAGCTGGTAAATAACCCTGCTCTGTGTCGTGTGTCTTACAAAAGTCTAATTTGCGAAAAAGTAACACATCGTTTCACGTCTTTCACATTGGTGAAAACCTCATAAACCTATCATTGGTCACCCAAGATAGCACACCTGGCAACTAATTGTATGATGTCCGCCATTCTAAGTAATTTAACCAATAATGAGCAATCAATCAATCAACGCAATGGTGGTTAATTCTTTGAAGGGAGGATGTTGTTTTTACACTCGCACTTGACAACAGGATGTAGTCAGTACAGATTAGTACATCTACACACACTGCCTTTTGACAAATCCACTGTAGAAGATGAAAGTAATTAATCAATCAGTGTGTTATCGGTTAATCCTTTGATTGATGTTTGTTTTTGTAACTCAGCTGATAAACCCTCTTGCATCACTTACATGCACATACTACATAACATACAATACATTTGCCATTACAGACCTTAATTTATAATGTTGAGTATTTACTCCGGACAGGAGAAATGCCAAATGGGAACCTTTGTTGAGTAACCGAAGTGGTGTTACTGCTAATTATACCTGTTATAAATTCATTAATTGACCATTCCAGAGAATAAATAAATAATTATAGTTATGACAAATAACACGTGTAGTTTTACACCATCAAACGCGAGTTACAGCAAGGAAGATGTAATCTCTGTGTCGCATGCAGCCTGAAAACACTTATGGGCCGAAACTGTTCTGAGGAGACCAACGGAACTTCGTTACATAAGAAATACATACAGGCATTTGCTGTGTACTTTGGTACATAGGTGTAATAAGTTGGAGTTTTTTACGTAAGAAGATTTTCAGATTTCTCTACCAAAGGCAAAGCCATCGTTTTTAGTTTCCAAATTCAAATAAATCAACTGTGTGTTTTTATTATAATAAATAATAAACCAGGGTAGCTGCCATAGCTACTCAAATTTATGTGTGATATTTGCCATCACAGCTGAACCAACACTCAAATCTGTCTAACTGTAAAGCTTTGCAATCTTTCGGACTGAAATGGCTTGCTACGTGCCTGTAGACATCATATGTTCACATAACATGATTAAATATTGAGGTTAAAAACACAGACATAGGATCAAATTGGATCAGTCACTATATGTACCAACCAAGCATCCGAAAAAACTACACTGCTGGGATATTTTGTTACGATCAGACAAGGAATACCACGGATATTTTTAAATAATGGCATATGATGGGCGTCCGGCCTCCGGACTGTTTAGGCGAAGATAATTCTGCTAATATGGACAGGAGCCCAGTCCCTTTGTCCGTCACAGTCGAGGGAGCGGGTGTTGACCAATTTGCACTTTGGTTTTGTAATTAGACCGTTTGCAAGAAACATTTTTCGCTCCGCATCAGTGCCCCTTTAATATCTCAACATTCACTTTTCATTATGTGTAAATAGTTTAAATGATGGTAACTCACAGTACAGTGAGTTGTGTAATTGTTCTGTTACATAATTACCTATATTATAGTATCACATGTAGTCATTAGTTTCTATTTCACTTAAGTTTAATCTCAATAATCTTCTCATCTTCCTACTATGTTGAAACATAATTGCCGTTAGTACCCTCGGCCTTATAATAAAATGAATGCTTGGATAGATGTATGTGCGTATGTGTGGTTAGATGTGGTTGTTTGTATTTTTACCATAATAGTTTGTTATACATATTACTATCTGCACATGGCATTTAATCATCCTACAGATAATGTGGGCAGGATGACGTAGATGTGTCAAGTTGGCAATAGCAGAGGTGTCACCAACCTGGTATGTTTTCATTGTTAAAGTACATTCTTTTTCGTATATTCTACTGTCTACAATAAGTGTAATGTTTACATTATCAGACTCTTGTAATGTAATTAATGTATTACGATGGTGCTAATCATATGAATATCAGAAGTTGTCATGGTAATGCATTTATGTTTAGCAATATATGCGCATGTGTGTGTTTACATTTAGTACTTGTGAATATGTGGTAAGTACAGTGTTCCCAGAAATTATTGAGAAAATCTTTGTTTTTTTTCTAATGATGCTAAGATTGGAAAAAGGGCTTTCACTATGCACTAAGCATACTAAATAAGGGAGACAACTCTTGAAGGCTTAGAAGGCAGCTCATTACGTCAAGAGTTATCTCCCTTGTCTGAGCAGACGGCTTCCTGTGTTGACATGGCAGAATTTACAGCAAGAGAGAAAAGAAAGCTCATTCTAGATGATTTTGAAAGGGGTGAGGCTGATGCTAAAGTGTTAGCTTGTAGACATGGTATTCCTCTGTCTACAGTATACAGAACTTTGAAGAATATTCAAACAGGAACCGGGATAGAGCACAAAGCAGGGGCAGGTCGGCCTAGGAAATTCAGTGTTGTGGATCGCCGAAGACTTGGGCAGAGAGTGAGTAGGGGCAAATTGAAAAGTGTTGAGAACATCAGAAATGAAATGATTAGCAGAGGAAGTCCTCAGGTATGCAATGAAACAGTTAGGCAGGAATTACAGAGACTTAATTGGGTGAAAAAACGTGGAATTCCCTTGCTGTTGATGAAAGATGCACAAAAGGAAAAACGTTTAAACTGGTGTCGGGCTCATGAAAATCAAGATTGGGATAATGTTTTCTTTTCGGATGAAAGTTCTGTTTGGCTTTTCCCTAATTGTGTGAAAATTTGGACCAAAGATACTGTCAAACCTATCTACCAGCGACCAAAACATAGCCCATAGTTTCACATGTGGGGTGGCATATCGGCTCGCGGAGTGACACCATTGTGTGTTTTCATGGGAAACTTGACAAAAGAAAGATACGTTGACATTCCAAATGGTCACCTTCTTCCGACAGCACAGACATTGTATGAAGATGATTGGATTTTCCAGCATGATAATGACCCAAAACACACTGCGCGCTACACAAAACAGTGGTTGTCGGGCGAAAATGTTCAAGTTTTAGACTGGCCCAGTTACAGCCCAGACCTAAACCCAGTTGAGAATGTGTGGGGAGTCATGAAGGACAGAATAAACCAAAAGGGACTGAGAAATATTGAAGATATGAAGGCCGAGGTGGTCCAATATTGGGATACCCTGTCACACGATTACCTACAAATTTTGATGGGTAGTGTGCCTAGGCGTATTAAGGCATGCATTGCTGAGCAAGGAGGTCTAACAAAGTACTAAAACAAGACTGAGACTGTAAAAGGATGATGTTTTAACATGTTTATGTAAGTAAAACGCCAGAAGTTAATAAACGTAATGAGTTACATGACGCAACATGATTCTCAATAATTTCTGGGAATACTATATGTACTAATGAGATTTGTTTTACCATGTTTCAGGCTAAATCGTCTTTCTTACATTTATGCAATAAAATATCAACCACCTCACACCCCAGTGGCTTTGTGGTTTTGTCTGCATCCTAACACTACTACACAACCACGTGTATATCATCACGGGATCAGACCAGGACGTCCCGCCACACGATAGTCACACAACCTCATTGACAAGGTCACTTAATATGGTGCCGAAATCATCTCTGCAGACCCTTGTTTTGATGGAGAAAAACTGTTTTCACAGATGAATCCAGGTTTAACATTTCCCATAGTGATGGACATCAACCTGCCTACAGACGCGTGGGAGAAGGTTACAACCTGCCTACAGATGCGTGGGAGAAGGTTACAACCTGCCTACAGACGCGTGGGAGAAGGTTACAACCTGCCTACAGATGCGTGGGAGAAGGTTACAACCTGCCTACAGACGCGTGGGAGAAGGTTACAACCTGCCTACAGACGCGTGGGAGAAGGTTACAACCTGCCTACAGATGCGTGGGAGAAGGTTACAACCTGCCTACATACGCGTGGGAGAAGGTTATGCACAGGCCTGTGTCTTGCAGAGGAACCGCTTTGGTGGTGGTTCCGTGATGATTTGAGGTGGAATAACAGCATGCCAAAGAACTCCTCTGGTGATTGTTCTGGGCAACTGGTGTGGGCTACACTGATCAGATTCTTCGACTTGCGGAAATTCCTTTTCTGTGGGTTAACATTCCAACAGGACAATGGCTGCCCTCATAAGGCAAGGCCTGCTACGGATTTCTTGCAACACCACAACAGTGACACACTGCCTTGGCCTGCAAATTCACCGGATCTCTCACTGAAAGAGCATGTTTCCTCATCTGCCAGATAACATCCTTGACCTTGGGACAGAACTTGAGAGAATCTGGCGTGACATCCCACAAGTCTTCCTTTGAACATTTGATAGGCTCTATGTCGATGCACTGCTGTTCTCAATGCCGAAGGTGGAGAAACTCATTTTGTGACATGGTTGTTTGCCCCCTGTCCTGCTTGTGGACTTGTGATATCATTGTGATTGACTTTTCAATTGAAATTCTCCCGACTTGTTATGGTCTCATGATCCCTCCATTAAAGTTTATATGTACCTCTGACATTGTTATTGTACTTATCAGCTGGGATAATATTTTGACAATGCACAGTTTCTTTATGTGCTAGTATATATTTTCAAAAGCTCTGACTGGGCATAATGACAAGTAATCTGTATCATGACAGAAGACAATGCCGGGACATAGAACTGACGATCTGCTTGTCCAGGTAGCTTATTCTTACCTATAGAATTCCTTCTCAGTCCCAGATGGACTTTACCATGCTATTTGGTAGCATGCTCCTGTTTAAATGAACTCATGAGAACAGTGAGTTCAGGTACTCTGGTGAGTTTAACCTCTGTGTTCATGGTGATAATGGAACTGATTGCAGCCAAGTATGTTGAAAGTGTAGATCCCTTCTGGTGTCTAGTAGCTCTCAAATGGCATAATATTCTGCAGCTGGAGAATGTGTAGCTTCCATGGTAAAAAATCTCGAGCATGCAGCAAACTGATCAAAACTTTTTCATTTATCATCACAAACATTCCAAGTTGAACATCTTAAGACTAGTGTAACTGTCTCAACAGCTTTAATGGAGTATCCTCTTTCTCAGGCAGAATGCAATACCTTAACAGCTCCACGTATCCTCTTTCTCAGGCAGAATGCAATACGTTATATGTGTCACCCCAGTCCTGTTGCTGTGAGTTTTTTGTGCGAGAGTGGATCACTAGATTCAGCCGATCTGGTACAAGTAGTGTTGGTTCTCCTACGAGTTATACCAGGTCTGGGTTGAAGAGATGGAATGTCAGTTGAGGATTTATGTCAAAGATTACTGTTGAGTTGTGTGTGTGAGTCATGTGCCCTGTGTTGAATAGCTGTGATAACCATCCTGAATTGCCCTGATGTTTTATGCGCAAGTTTTTTCATCTGGAGATGAACTCCTAATGCAACCTCTTTGTTGACGTGTGCTCCACATCCTTGCAGATATGCATCTACGAAGAACGGAAGTGAAAGATTCTTGTCTGTTTGGAGCCAATGATACAAAATTAAAGGGCCCTGGAGTCCAAATTGGAGACACGGTTCTTCAACCAGAAATCCATGCTCGAAATCAAGGTGACAGATTTAACTCAGCATTAAACGTGGAAAATCATGTGAGTAACATCTGCAAATCTGCATGTTCCATCAGACAAATTTGCAGGTACACTGACAGTAAAATGCCCAACCCATGCATTTGTGACATCACTTCTAGACTACTGCAACAGTCTGCTCTATGGAATGCATCAGCGGTGCATGAACAAGTTATAACGTTTTCAAAACACAGCTGCCAGGCTCATAACACACACATATGTATGTGCACATAACACCAGTCCTGAAGGACTTACACTGGCTCCCCATAAAGAGAGTTCTATTCAAACTTCTTGTGTTTGTTTACAAGTGCATGTATGGGCTTGCTTCATTCCAGGAACTAGTCAACCTTCACAAGTCTGGAAGGTCTCCCAGATCAGCTAGTCAGCAAAGCTTAGATGCCTCATTAGTCCGAACGATAACATACAGTTACAGAACATTAAGCAGAGTGTGTGCTGTAATCTGGAAAGGACTACCTGAAAATGTTTGAAAACCGGAAAATATCAACAGTTACAAACAGTCTCAAAACCATCCTCTTCAAACGAGCATTCAACCAAGTGCACATGAGCCTCTGGATATGTTGTGTCTAATTTGATTTGATCCATTTGAAAAAGATGTAGAGGAAGGGGGACTCTTTTAAATAAGTCCCCTCACAGACATTCGACAAGTTTAAAACTGATGTTTTATGCTTATCCTGACTCATGCTTATTATGTGATAAAAGGGTGAGATTTTTTCTCAGTAGCACCTCTGAGGAACCATTAGCTGTTGTGCTACAGCAAGTGGACCGAATTGGTGAAGACCAGTGATGCCTTTGGTGGTGATATCTCTGTGGTAGTGGTTGGCAAACACCATATTGGATTCCCCAAAGCAGCTCTCTTTAATTGTTGCTATAGAGCAGTTTCCATGTAGAGTAAGCGTGGACGCTAGGGCTCGTACTTCATGTGGATTGCAGGCTTGTGGTAGCAGAAGCTCTGATGCTTTGTATAATATAGTGGTTCTCATCCAGACCCATTCCTTGAAACTCCCACAGGCATCTCAGCAGAACAGGCTAAGATGAACAGGTCCTTGAATTTCTTTCTCCTTGTTTTTGTCTGTTGCAGGTAGATTTTCAATGCTTTGACAGGACACAACAGTGTTGGGATGTAAAACTGTCTGTCAGGCTGTTCAGGCAGCTGATTCCTGGCAAAAAAATCCCACCTGAGTCCAAGGTGTACACTGTCATGATGCACTCGAGTGTGTTCGTGCACAGTCCAATGCATGTATTTTGGACTTCTGGACAAGCTGTTGCAAGGACAAACAAACATAGTGTTTGCTGTGATAGCAGGTCCATGGATGTCTGATCTGGTGGCTCATAAGTATCGCCTGTGAGATGTTGTAGTTCTGTGTTGAGATCCCATGCAGGAGCCCTGAAATTCTATTATTCATCTTCAAAACTGAATGAAGGTAGCAATGCTAGTACTTCTTGTACTTAAGGAAACTTTATGGCAGTTTTCATACCGATGACTGTACTAAGCGCCACAAAGTAAGTCGATAAGATAGAGCCTTTTAGATGTCTAGTGTGACAATTGACACAAGAAGTCAGCCACTTCAGGATGAGAGGTTTTACTGCCTTCTGCTTTGTATATAACTTGAATCTCTTTCACTTCTTATCATATAGTGATCAAGAGGATGTTTGTATCATGACAACCTTCGCCGCTTCGGGTAAAAAATCCTCATTTCTTCAAGCAAGCTTTAACATAGTCCAAACAGGTATCTAGAACGATGACAGATTTTTCGAAAGCTTGCATGGTGTGTGGATGAATTAGCAGATTCTGGTAATTTTTAGCCAGGATTTCAGAGGTCCTGCAGGAAATCGGGAAACCACACCATTGCTAGCCAGTAGGGCGCGACCACAGTCAGTTGTAGATGCCTTGTAAGCTTGATTTTCTGTAATACTTGAGGCAATAGTACTAGTGGCAGAAACGCGTACATTCTGAGTCCCTCCCATGGTGTGCTGAGAGCATCTGTACCCCAGGCTAGTAGATCCGGTATTGGAGACACAAATGTTTGTAACCATTTGTTGAACTTGGTTGCAAACAGGTCTATTATATGGGATCCTATTGTCTGTAATATGAGCCAAAACACCTCTGGATGTACGTATCATCCATTCTGTTGGAGACTGCTGTAGTGTTCGTGATAGTATGATATCTTTGCTCCTGGAATGTGGCATGCATTCACGAGGCTGTTCAGCTTGTCAACAAAGCTATACAGGCGAAACGTAAACTGTAACAAACTTGGTGACCCATTTGACTGCTGTCTGTTGATGTTGACTGCAGATGTGGAGTTGTCTGTCTGAAGTCTGAGCTTGGCGTTCTTGAGAAGGCTTGACAATTGTTGTATTGCACTGATCACTACTTTCATCTCTAAGAGACTGATAGATCTTGATCTTGTCTCAACCACTTTCCTGAAACTACTTCGCTGTCAAGGTGAGTGCCCCATCCTTGGAAACATGCATCTACATACTGATGAAGGTTGCAGTCCAGCTCTGTTATGTAGGTTCCCCCACAGAAGATGTCTCTGTGAGGCCACCAAAGCAGATATGTCTTGAGATGATCTGATAGAACAAACGGGTCAGTATTGTTTGGGTGATCACTGACAAATATCTGTAATGGGCGCAACTGTTCATGTCTTGGGATGACATCAGTAGAAGTGTCAACGGAGAGAATATTGTTTGTGGTGTCATGGCTTGAATGGTATTGCATCAATCTTTGGGAAATTCTGTTTGCAGAAATACTTGTTGCTGCCACAGTGCTCAAATCAGCTGATTACTCATGTAAATAGTCATTTGGCTGAGGTAGAATGAACTATGCACATATTTCATCAGTAATGAAGACACTGGTGTAGCCGTCAAATGATCATGATTGAATCTTCTACAGTCTCTGACACTTGGCCTTGTCAGTAATGTCACTGTATGGTCTGTCCCAGAGTTACACAATTGAACATGTGTATAGGTGGCTGAACAGAAGCGTGTGAAAAAACTTCACCACATAATATCGATGTAACAAGACTGTCTCCCTGGCTGTTGTGTCTGTTCTTCCATGTTTTATTCTTTATGGGAAATATTGCAGTTGCCATCATATACAGATTAGGTTTCCACGCTTCCTCAACGTTGTTACTGGCTGACTGTAGAAACCAGGCTCATTGAAGCACTGTAAAACCCTCATGAATAACCAAATTGTGTTGTAAAGCCCAAAAAGGTTACTGTAGAGTTGATATCTTCACGACTATACAACAATGACAGTCAGTCCAATCTTAGGCTGGTGACAACTGCCACGCTGTCCTCCACAAATACTCACCAGACCAGAAGCTCGGCGCCAGTTGCTATTGTATCAGGCCGGCAGTTTCAAATATCTTCAGGCCCTTGTGGCCATCAGTAAATCATCTATCCCCTTTTTTTTTTTGCTTTATGAACGTTATCCATCCATGTTATGATGCTTTGTTTCCCTTCCTCGAAGTTCAGTCCTTTGTGCATAGGAATATCTTTAACCAGTTTCTAGTCTCTCTGCACCATACGGTTTGCTACTGGATTTTGTAGAAACATTGTGAAACTGTATACAACGTAGTATAATTTGTTTTTATTGGTTTGACAAAATGGTTTGACCACTGAGTCTATTGACGTGGTTACCATTAGCGAATATTTCCGCAAGATGACATGCTTGAATATTGCTTACTCACCGTTGCCATGGTTGTATGCACGCCGTATGCATCACCTGGAAGCGAGCGTACACTAAATAGCATTTGGAAACTTTCGTGTACAAACCTTTTCGAGATAGAAAGTTCAAAAGGTATGTGCGGATGTCCACTTTCACGATTTGGTAGGCTTTGTTCTGATTGGTCAATCTCAAAGGCTACCTGATGCGACCTCCCATAAGGTTTTGTTAGACTCAGTGGTGGAGAGTAACGAAAAGTACTGAGGATAAGTTTACTTAGACTGCTGTTTGAGTTGAATTACATATCCTTCTCTCAACATCTGTAGGAACATCTTCTCAAGATTCTCCATTTCTCCCAGTAGTATGCCACACAGTTATGACTTAGCTCAACAATCTGGCCAGTTACAGGGTGAGAGGAGACCTTGTCACAAAAATTTCATGCCCACTGATGAAGATGCGAGGTAGTCTGACATAAATTCTAGCTTGTGATCTAGGAAGAGGTAATTGTTGTCGTGTCTAGATCTTGTTATTTATCTCCTCACTATAGCTTTAGCTGGATCCATGTAGTGTAAGGAAAATTTCTTCCCATTAAATGCCAGCATATGTAATCAGGGTTAGGGTTAGGGTTAGGGCCAGCATATGTAATCCTTGAGAATTTGTAGCATTCGCAAATGCTGATTTGCGGTCAGATGGGACCTCAGCATAATTGGTGGTGTTGACAGTGTGTCTGAGTTCTTGTCAACTATGCAATATGTCTATGCTGGGTTGGAGAAAACCAAAACGCAAACTCAGCAATAAATGCATCATCAACTTCACAAAACAAAATATGAAAGAAACCTTTTGTGTGATTGAGATAAGCAGAGGTCCTCTAGCATGAAACGTAGATATTTAAAGTGTATAAAATGCAATTTGAAACTACAGGCGCTTCTTAAAGTGACACCCCATGACGTTTACTGACACAGCTTCCTTTGGAGACACTACCCACCCTGACTTTCAGATGACGTTCTAATATTTCCACTTATTAATGCATGATGCCCAGGGTTCAGCTGAAATATTGAATGGTCACACAAGTGTCAGTTCTTAATTTATTGTAAACAGTGCCAACTTGAATGTTTGGACAAAATGTTGAGTGTCCTAAAAGGAGTTCATGGACACTGATGTTGCAGGCGAAGAGGGACGTTGAGATGAGTGTTTCCTTTGACATTGAAGATTTTGATGAATGTTTTTGTGAGCTTGAGTTTGCGAACCTTGCAGAGGTGGACATCACTGTCTTCTGAGAAGATGTTAAGATGATTTGTGATTAAAGAATCTACTGCCCGGTTGATCTACTGCCATTAATGTTTTCTCAAATGATGTAGATTCATTGATCCACCGGGCGTTGATGCTTTCTTGGACCATGTACACAATCTCTTCCTAAATGTCCTCTGCAGCTCAGATTCTTCTCTAAGAGGGGACGTCCTCTGTAAATGTCTCTGTAAGAGTGACAGATGGGAGAAACCCTGGAGGTAACCTCAAAAGATAGCTGAAACAACTCATATCCCGATGCTTGACAGGCACCCTGTCAGCAGCTGACCCTGCTATCTTTTTCTCCATTTCCTTGTGTAAACATCCTGATAAATAGTCTTTACATTCAACTGGCGATTAAATGTGCACAATATTTACAATGTAATTCTAAGGAGCATGAATGTATGACACAAATATAACACAACACTTACCTGCTTTCAGGTAGACAGCTGACCATTAACAACACTTACCTGCACTCAGGTAGACAGCTGAAAGTTGCTCCTTCCCAAATAGGTCAAGCGAGATGGATGAAAATGACCACAGGACATACATGTTGGCGGCCAGATGCAGGAAACTAAAGTGACTGAATGCGCTCAGTACCATGGAGGGAAGGGGTCTACCTGAAACAATACACTCAGTATCATAGAGGGAAGGGGTCTACCTGAAACAATACACTCCGTATCATAGAGAGAAGGGGTCTACCTGAAACAATACACTCAGTACCATAGAAAGAAGGGGTCTACCTAAAACATTACACTCAGTACCATAGAGAGAAGGGGTCTACATGAAACAACACACTCAGTACTATAGAGAGAAGGGGTCTACCTGAAACAATACACTCAGTACCATGGAGAGAAGATGTCTACCTGAAACAATACACTCAGTACCATGGGGGGAAGGGGTCTACCTGAGACAACACACTCAGTACCATGGAGGGAAGGGGTCTACCTGAGACAACACACTTATACCTTGGAGGGAAGGAATCTACCTGAAACAATACACTCAGTACCATGGAGGGAAGGGGTCTACCTGAAAGAATACACTCAGTATCATAGAGAGAAGGGGTCTACCTGAAACCGTACACTCAGTACCATGGAGAGAAGGGGTCTACCTGAAACCATACACTCAGTACCATGGAGGGAAGGGGTCTACCTGAAAAAACACACTCATTACCATGGAGGGAAGGGGTCTACCTGAAACAATACACTCAGTATCATAGAGTGAAGGGGTCTACCTGAAACAATACACTCAGTATCATGGCGGGAAGGGGTCTACCTGAAACAATACACTCAGTACCATGGAGAGAAGGGGTCTACCTGAAACAATACACTCGGTATCATAGAGTGAAGGGGTCTACCTGAAACAATACGCTCAGTACCATGGAGCGAAGGGGTCTACCTGAAACAATACACTCAGTATCATAGAGTGAAGGGGTCTACCTGAAACAATACACTCAGTATCATGGCGGGAAGGGGTCTACCTGAAACAATACACTCAGTACCATGGAGAGAAGGGGTCTACCTGAAACAATACACTCGGTATCATAGAGTGAAGGGGTCTACCTGAAACAATACGCTCAGTACCATGGAGCGAAGGGGTCTACCTGAAACAATACACTCAGTATCATAGAGTGAAGGGGTCTACCTGAAACAATACACTCAGTATCATAGAGTAAAGGGGGTCTACCTGAAACAATACACTCAGTATCATGGCGGGAAGGGGTCTACCTGAAATTGTACACTCAGTACCATGGAGACAAGGGGTCTACCTGAAACCATACACTCAGAACCATGGAGGGAAGGGGTCTACCTGAAAAAACACACTCAGTACCATGGAGCGAAGGGGTCTACCTGAAACAATACACTCAGTATCATAGAGTGAAGGGGTCTACCTGAAACAATACACTCAGTACCATAGAGTGAAGGGGTCTACCTGAAACAATACACTCAGTACCATGGAGAGAAGGGGTCTACCTGAAACAATACACTCAGTACTATAGAGAGAAGGGGTCTACCTGAAACAATACACTCAGTATCATGGAGGGAAGGGGTGTACCTCAAACAATACACACATTACCATGGAGCGAAGGGGTGTACCTGAAACAATACACTCAGTATCATGGAGGGAAGGGGTCTACCTGAAACAATACACTCAGTATCATAGAGTGAAGGGGGTCTACCTGAAACAATACACTCAGTATCATGGCAGGAAGGGGTCTACCTGAAACAATACACTCAGTATCATAGAGTGAAGGGGTCTACCTGAAACAATACACTCAGTACAATGGAGCGAAGGGGTGTACCTGAAACAATACACTCAGGATCATGGAGGGAAGGGGTCTACCTGAAACAATACACTTAGTATCATGGCGGGAAGGGGTCTAACTGAAACAATACACTCAGTACCATGGAGAGAAGGGGTCTGCCTGAAACAATACACTCAGTATCATAGAGTGAAGGGGTCTACCTGAAACAATACACTCAGCACCATAGAGAGAAGGGGTCTACCTGAAACAATACACTCAGTACCATGGAGAGAAGGGGTCTACCTGAAACAAAACACTCAGTACTATAGAGAGAAGGAGTCTACCTGAAACAATACACTCAGTATCATGGAGGGAAGGGGTCTACCTGAAACAATACACTCAGTATCATGGCGGGAAGGGGTCTACCTGAAACAATACACTCAGTATCATGGCGGGAAGGGGTCTACCTAAAACAAAACACTCAGTATCATAGAGTGAAGGGGGTCTAACTGAAACAATACACTGAGTATCATGGCGGGAAGGGGTCCACCTGAAACAATACACTCAGTATCACAGAGTGAAGGGGGTCTACCTGAAACAATACACTCAGTATCATAGAGTGAAGGGGGTCTACCTCAAACAATACACTCAGTATCATGGCGGGAAGGGGTCTACCTGAAACAATACACTCAGTACCATGGAGGGAAGGGGTCTACCTGAAACAACACACTGAGTATCATAGAGTGAAGGGGGTCTACCTGAAACAATACACTCAGTATCATGGCGGGAAGGGGTCCACCTGAAACAATACACTCAGTATCACAGAGTGAAGGGGGTCTACCTGAAACAATACACTCAGTATCATGGAGTAAAGGGGGTCTACCTAAAAAAATACACTCAGTATCATGGCGGGAAGGGGTCTACCTAAAACAAAACACTCAGTATCATAGAGTGAAGGGGGTCTACCTGAAACAATACACTCAGTATCATGGCGGGAAGGGGTCCACCTGAAACAATACGCTCAGTATCACAGAGTGAAGGGGGTCTACCTGAAACAATACACTCACTACCATGGAGTGAAGGGGTCTACCTGAAACAATACACTCAGTACCATGGAGTGAAGGGGTCTACCTGAAACAATACACTCAGTACCATGGAGGGAAGGGGTCTACCTGAAACAATACACTCAGTATCATGGCGGGAAGGGGTCTATCTGAAAGAACACACTCAGTATCATAGAGTGAAGGGGTCTACCTGACACAATACACTCAGTACCATGGAGGGAAGGGGTCTACCTGAAACAATACACTCAGTATCATGGAGCGAAGGGGTCTACCTGAAACAATACACTCAGTATCATAGAGTGAAGGGGGTCTACTTTAAACAATACACTCAGTATCATGGCGGGAAGGGGTCTACCTGAAACAATACACTCAGTAACATGGAGGGAAGGGGTCTACCTGAAACAACACACTCAGTATCATAGAGTGAAGGGGGTCTACCTGAAACAATACACTCAGTATCATGGTGGGAAGGGGTCTACCTGAAACAACACACTCAGTACCATGGAGGGAAGGGGTCTACCTGAAACAATACACTCAGTATCATAGAGTGAAGGGGGTCTACCTGAAACAATACACTCAGTATCATGGCGGGAAGGGGTCTACCTGAAACAATACACTCATTACCATGGAGGGAAGGTGTCTACCTGAAACAATACACTCAGTATCATAGAGTGAAGGGGGTCTACCTGAAACAATACACTCAGTATCATAGAGTGAAGGGGGTCTACCTGAAACAATACACTCAGTACCATGGAGCGAAGGGGTCTACCTGAAACAATACACTCAGTATCATGGCGGGAAGGGGTCTACCTGAAACAATACACTCAGTATCATGGCGGGAAGGGGTCTACCTGAAACAATACACTCAGTAGAATTGAGGGAAGGGGTCTACCTGAAACAATACACTCAGTATCATAGAGTGAAGGGGGTCTACCTGAAACAACACACTCAGTATCATAGAGTGAAAGGGTCTACCTGAAACAATACACTCAGTATCATGGCGGGAAGGGGTCTACCTGAAACAATACACTCAGTATCATAGAGTGAAGGGGGTCTACCTGAAACAATACACTCAGTATCATGGAGTAAAGGGGATCTACCTGAAAAAATACACTCAGTATCATGGCGGGAACGGGTCTACCTGAAACAATACACTCAGTACCATGGAGGGAAGGGGTCTACCTGAAACAATACACTCAGTACCATGGAGGGAAGGGGTCTACCTGAAACAATACACTCAGTATCATAGAGTGAAGGGGGTCTACCTGAAACAATACACTCAGTATCATGGCGGGAAGGGGTCTACCTAAAACAAAACACTCAGTATCATTGAGTGAAGGGGGTCTAACTGAAACAATACACTGAGTATCATGGCGGGAAGGGGTCCACCTGAAACAATACACTCAGTATCACAGAGTGAAGGGGGTCTACCTGAAACAATACACTCAGTATCATAGAGTGAAGGGGGTCTACCTCAAACAATACACTCAGTATCATGGCGGGAAGGGGTCTACCTGAAACAATACACTCAGTATCACAGAGTGAAGGGGGTCTACCTGAAACAATACACTGAGTATCATAGAGTGAAGGGGGTCTACCTGAAACAATACACTCAGTATCATGGCGGGAAGGGGTCCACCTGAAACAATACACTCAGTATCACAGAGTGAAGGGGGTCTACCTGAAACAATACACTCAGTATCATGGAGTAAAGGGGGTCTACCTGAAAAAATACACTCAGTATCATGGCGGGAAGGGGTCTACCTAAAACAAAACACTCAGTATCATAGAGTGAAGGGGGTCTACCTGAAACAATACACTCAGTATCATGGCGGGAAGGGGTCCACCTGAAACAATACGCTCAGCATCACAGAGTGAAGGGGGTCTACCTGAAACAATACACTCAGTATCATAGAGTGAAGGGGGTCTACCTGAAACAATACACTCAGTATCATGGCGGGAAGGGGTCTACCTGAAACAATACACTCATTACCATGGAGGGAAGGTGTCTACCTGAAACAATACACTCAGTATCATAGAGTGAAGGGGGTCTACCTGAAACAATACACTCAGTATCATAGAGTGAAGGGGGTCTACCTGAAACAATACACTCAGTACCATGGAGCGAAGGGGTCTACCTGAAACAATACACTCAGTATCATGGCGGGAAGGGGTCTACCTGAAACAATACACTCAGTATCATGGCGGGAAGGGGTCTACCTGAAACAATACACTCAGTAGAATTGAGGGAAGGGGTCTACCTGAAACAATACACTCAGTATCATAGAGTGAAGGGGGTCTACCTGAAACAACACACTCAGTATCATAGAGTGAAAGGGTCTACCTGAAACAATACACTCAGTATCATGGCGGGAAGGGGTCTACCTGAAACAATACACTCAGTATCATAGAGTGAAGGGGGTCTACCTGAAACAATACACTCAGTATCATGGAGTAAAGGGGATCTACCTGAAAAAATACACTCAGTATCATGGCGGGAACGGGTCTAAATGAAACAATACACTCAGTACCATGGAGGGAAGGGGTCTACCTGAAACAATACACTCAGTACCATGGAGGGAAGGGGTCTACCTGAAATAATACACTCAGTATCATAGAGTGAAGGGGGTCTACCTGAAACAATACACTCAGTATCATGGCGGGAAGGGGTCTACCTAAAACAAAACACTCAGTATCATTGAGTGAAGGGGGTCTAACTGAAACAATACACTGAGTATCATGGCGGGAAGGGGTCCACCTGAAACAATACACTCAGTATCACAGAGTGAAGGGGGTCTACCTGAAACAATACACTCAGTATCATAGAGTGAAGGGGGTCTACCTCAAACAATACACTCAGTATCATGGCGGGAAGGGGTCTACCTGAAACAATACACTCAGTATCACAGAGTGAAGGGGGTCTACCTGAAACAATACACTGAGTATCATAGAGTGAAGGGGGTCTACCTGAAACAATACACTCAGTATCATGGCGGGAAGGGGTCCACCTGAAACAATACACTCAGTATCACAGAGTGAAGGGGGTCTACCTGAAACAATACACTCAGTATCATGGAGTAAAGGGGGTCTACCTGAAAAAATACACTCAGTATCATGGCGGGAAGGGGTCTACCTAAAACAAAACACTCAGTATCATAGAGTGAAGGGGGTCTACCTGAAACAATACACTCAGTATCATGGCGGGAAGGGGTCCACCTGAAACAATACGCTCAGCATCACAGAGTGAAGGGGGTCTACCTGAAACAATACACTCAGTATCATAGAGTGAAGGGGGTCTACCTGAAACAATACACTCAGTATCATAGAGTGAAGGGGGTCTACCTGAAACAAAATACTCAGTATCATAGAGAGAAGGGGTCTACCTGAAAAAATACACTCAGTACTATGGAGTGAAGGGGTCTACCTGAAACAAGACACTCAGTACCATGGAGCGAAGGGGTCTAAATGAAACAATACACTCAGTACCATGGAGTGAAGGGGTCTACCTGAAACAATACACTCAGTACCATGGAGAGAAGGGGTCTACCTGAAACAATACACTCAGTACCATGGAGGGAAGGGGTCTACCTGAAACAATACACTCAGTATCATGGCGGGAAGGGGTCTATCTGAAAGAACACACTCAGTATCATAGAGTGAAGGGGTCTACCTGACACAATACACTCAGTACCATGGAGGGAAGGGGTCTACCTGAAACAATACACTCAGTATCATGGAGCGAAGGGGTCTACCTGAAACAATACACTCAGTATCATAGAGTGAAGGGGGTCTACCTGAAACAATACACTCAGTATCATGGCGGGAAGGGGTCTACCTGAAACAATACACTCAGTATCATGGCGGGAAGGGGTCCACCTGAAACAATACACTCAGTATCACAGAGTGAAGGGGGTCTACCTGAAACAATACACTCAGTATCATGGAGTAAAGGGGGTCTACCTGAAAAAATACACT
Organism: Haliotis asinina; assembly: GCF_037392515.1. Taxonomy (NCBI): domain Eukaryota; kingdom Metazoa; phylum Mollusca; class Gastropoda; order Lepetellida; family Haliotidae; genus Haliotis; species Haliotis asinina. Next base: position 28,305 of record NW_027133920.1, read on the forward strand.
CAGTATCATGGCGGGAAGGGGTCTACCTAAAACAAAACACTCAGTATCATAGAGTGAAGGGGGTCTACCTGAAACAATACACTCAGTATCATGGCGGGAAGGGGTCCACCTGAAACAATACGCTCAGCATCACAGAGTGAAGGGGGTCTACCTGAAACAATACACTCAGTATCATAGAGTGAAGGGGGTCTACCTGAAACAATACACTCAGTATCATGGCGGGAAGGGGTCTACCTGAAACAATACACTCATTACCATGGAGGGAAGGTGTCTACCTGAAACAATACACTCAGTATCATAGAGTGAAGGGGGTCTACCTGAAACAATACACTCAGTATCATAGAGTGAAGGGGGTCTACCTGAAACAATACACTCAGTACCATGGAGCGAAGGGGTCTACCTGAAACAATACACTCAGTATCATGGCGGGAAGGGGTCTACCTGAAACAATACACTCAGTATCATGGCGGGAAGGGGTCTACCTGAAACAATACACTCAGTAGAATTGAGGGAAGGGGTCTACCTGAAACAATACACTCAGTATCATAGAGTGAAGGGGGTCTACCTGAAACAACACACTCAGTATCATAGAGTGAAAGGGTCTACCTGAAACAATACACTCAGTATCATGGCGGGAAGGGGTCTACCTGAAACAATACACTCAGTATCATAGAGTGAAGGGGGTCTACCTGAAACAATACACTCAGTATCATGGAGTAAAGGGGATCTACCTGAAAAAATACACTCAGTATCATGGCGGGAACGGGTCTACCTGAAACAATACACTCAGTACCATGGAGGGAAGGGGTCTACCTGAAACAATACACTCAGTACCATGGAGGGAAGGGGTCTACCTGAAACAATACACTCAGTATCATAGAGTGAAGGGGGTCTACCTGAAACAATACACTCAGTATCATGGCGGGAAGGGGTCTACCTAAAACAAAACACTCAGTATCATTGAGTGAAGGGGGTCTAACTGAAACAATACACTGAGTATCATGGCGGGAAGGGGTCCACCTGAAACAATACACTCAGTATCACAGAGTGAAGGGGGTCTACCTGAAACAATACACTCAGTATCATAGAGTGAAGGGGGTCTACCTCAAACAATACACTCAGTATCATGGCGGGAAGGGGTCTACCTGAAACAATACACTCAGTATCACAGAGTGAAGGGGGTCTACCTGAAACAATACACTGAGTATCATAGAGTGAAGGGGGTCTACCTGAAACAATACACTCAGTATCATGGCGGGAAGGGGTCCACCTGAAACAATACACTCAGTATCACAGAGTGAAGGGGGTCTACCTGAAACAATACACTCAGTATCATGGAGTAAAGGGGGTCTACCTGAAAAAATACACTCAGTATCATGGCGGGAAGGGGTCTACCTAAAACAAAACACTCAGTATCATAGAGTGAAGGGGGTCTACCTGAAACAATACACTCAGTATCATGGCGGGAAGGGGTCCACCTGAAACAATACGCTCAGCATCACAGAGTGAAGGGGGTCTACCTGAAACAATACACTCAGTATCATAGAGTGAAGGGGGTCTACCTGAAACAATACACTCAGTATCATAGAGTGAAGGGGGTCTACCTGAAACAATATACTCAGTATCATAGACAGAAGGGGTCTACCTGAAAAAATACACTCAGTACTATGGAGTGAAGGGGTCTACCTGAAACAAGACACTCAGTACCATGGAGCGAAGGGGTCTACCTGAAACAAAACACTCAGTACCATGGAGTGAAGGGGTCTACCTGAAACAATACACTCAGTACCATGGAGAGAAGGGGTCTACCTGAAACAATACACTCAGTACCATGGAGGGAAGGGGTCTACCTGAAACAATACACTCAGTATCATGGCGGGAAGGGGTCTATCTGAAAGAACACACTCAGTATCATAGAGTGAAGGGGTCTACCTGACACAATACACTCAGTACCATGGAGGGAAGGGGTCTACCTGAAACAATACACTCAGTATCATGGAGCGAAGGGGTCTACCTGAAACAATACACTCAGTATCATAGAGTGAAGGGGGTCTACCTGAAACAATACACTCAGTATCATGGCGGGAAGGGGTCTACCTGAAACAATACACTCAGTACCATGGAGGGAAGGGGTCTACCTGAAACAACACACTCAGTATCATAGAGTGAAGGGGGACTACCTGAAACAATACACTCAGTATCATGGCGGGAAGGGGTCTACCTGAAACAATACACTCATTACCATGGAGGGAAGGTGTCTACCTGAAACAATACACTCAGTATCATAGAGTGAAGGGGGTCTACCTGAAACAATACACTCAGTATCATAGAGTGAAGGGGGTCTACCTGAAACAATACACTCAGTACCATGGAGCGAAGGGGTCTACCTGAAACAATACACTCAGTATCATGGCGGGAAGGGGTCTACCTGAAACAATACACTCAGTATCATGGCGGGAAGGGGTCTACCTGAAACAATACACTCAGTAGAATTGAGGGAAGGGGTCTACCTGAAACAATACACTCAGTATCATAGAGTGAAGGGGGTCTACCTGAAACAACACACTCAGTATCATAGAGTGAAGGGGGTCTACCTGAAACAATACACTCAGTATCATGGCGGGAAGGGGTCTACCTGAAACAATACACTCAGTATCATAGAGTGAAGGGGGTCTACCTGAAACAATACACTCAGTATCATGGAGTAAAGGGGGTCTACCTGAAAAAATACACTCAGTATCATGGCGGGAAGGGGTCTACCTGAAACAATACACTCAGTACCATGGAGGGAAGGGGTCTACCTGAAACAATACACTCAGTACCATGGAGGGAAGGGGTCTACCTGAAACAATACACTCAGTATCATAGAGTGAAGGGGGTCTACCTGAAACAATACACTCAGTATCATGGCGGGAAGGGGTCTACCTGAAACAATACACTCAGTAGAATTGAGGGAAGGGGTCTACCTGAAACAATACACTCAGTATCATAGAGTGAAGGGGGTCTACCTGAAACAACACACTCAGTATCATAGAGTGAAGGGGGTCTACCTGAAACAATACACTCAGTATCATGGCGGGAAGGGGTCTACCTGAAACAATACACTCAGTATCATAGAGTGAAGGGGGTCTACCTGAAACAATACACTCAGTATCATGGAGTAAAGGGGGTCTACCTGAAAAAATACACTCAGTATCATGGCGGGAAGGGGTCTACCTGAAACAATACACTCAGTACCATGGAGGGAAGGGGTCTACCTGAAACAATACACTCAGTACCATGGAGGGAAGGGGTCTACCTGAAACAATACACTCAGTATCATAGAGTGAAGGGGGTCTACCTGAAACAATACACTCAGTATCATGGCGGGAAGGGGTCCACCTGAAACAATACACTCAGTATCACAGAGTGAAGGGGGTCCACCTGAAACAAAACACTCAGTATCATGGAGTAAAGGGGGTCTACCTGAAAAAATACACTCAGTATCATGGCGGGAAGGGGTCTACCTAAAACAAAACACTCAGTATCATAGAGTGAAGGGGGTCTAACTGAAACAATACACTCAGTATCATGGCGGGAAGGGGTCCACCTGAAACAATACACTCAGTATCACAGAGTGAAGGGGGTCTACCTGAAACAATACACTCAGTATCATAGAGTGAAGGGGGTCTACCTGAAACAATACACTCAGTATCATAGAGTGAAGGGGGTCTACCTGAAACAATACACTCAGCATCATAGAGACAAGGGGTCTACCTGAAAAAATACACTCAGTACCATGGAGTGAAGGGGTCTACCTGAAACAATACACTCAGTACCATGGAGCGAAGGGGTCTACCTGAAACAATACACTCAGTACCATGGAGTGAAGGGGTCTACCTGAAACCATACACTCAGTACCATGGAGAGAAGGGTTCTACCTGAAACAATACACTCAGTACCATGGAGGGAAGGGGTCTACCTGAAACAATACACTCAGTATCATGGCGGGAAGGGGTCTATCTGAAAGAACACACTCAGTATCATAGAGTGAAGGGGTCTACCTGACACAATACACTCAGTACCATGGAGGGAAGGGGTCTACCTGAAACAATACACTCAGTATCATGGAGCGAAGGGGTCTACCTGAAACAATACACTCAGTATCATAGAGTGAAGGGGGTCTACTTTAAACAATACACTCAGTATCATGGCGGAAAGGGGTCTACCTGAAACAATACACTCAGTACCATGGAGGGAAGGGGTCTACCTGAAACAACACACTCAGTATCATAGAGTGAAGGGGGTCTACCTGAAACAATACACTCAGTATCATGGCGGGAAGGGGTCTACCTGAAACAACACACTCAGTACCATGGAGGGAAGGGGTCTACCTGAAACAATACACTCAGTATCATAGAGTGAAGGGGGTCTACCTGAAACAATACACTCAGTATCATGGCGGGAAGGGGTCTACCTGAAACAATACACTCAGTACCATGGAGGGAAGGTGTCTACCTGAAACAATACACTGAGTATCATAGAGTGAAGGGGGTCTACCTGAAACAATACACTCAGTATCATGGCGGGAAGGGGTCTACCTGAAACAATACACTCAGTATCATTGAGAGAAGGGGTCTAACTGAAACAATACACTCAGAACCATAGAGAGAAGGGGTCTACCTGAAACAATACACTCAGTATCATGGCGGGAAGGGGTCTACCTGAAACAATACACTCAGTATCATGGCGGGAAGGGGTCTACCTGAAACAATACACTCAGTAGAATTGAGGGAAGGGGTCTACCTGAAACAATACACTCAGTATCATAGAGTGAAGGGGGTCTACCTGAAACAATACACTCAGTATCATAGAGTGAAGTGAGTCTACCTGAAACAATACACTCAGTATCATGGCGGGAAGGGGTCTACCTGAAACAATACACTCAGTATCATGGCGGGAAGGGGTCTACCTGAAACAATACACTCAGTAGAATTGAGGGAAGGGGTCTACCTGAAACAATACACTCAGTATCATAGAGTGAAGGGGGTCTACCTGAAACAATACACTCAGTATCATAGAGTGAAGGGGGTCTACCTGAAACAATACACTCAGTACCATGGAGCGAAGGGGTCTACCTGAAAGAATACACTCAGTATCATAGAGGGAAGGGGTCTACCTGAAACAATACACTCAGTATCATACAGTGAAGGGGGTCTACCTGAAACAATACACTCAGTACCATGGAGCGAAGGGGTCTACCTGAAAGAATACACTCAGTATCATAGAGGGAAGGGGTCTACCTGAAACAATACACTCAGTATCATGGCGGGAAGGGGTCTACCTGAAACAATACACTTAGTAGAATTGAGGGAAGGGGTCTACCTGAAAGAATACACTCAGTATCATAGAGTGAAGGGGGTCTACCTGAAACAATACACTCAGTACCATGGAGCGAAGGGTTCTACCTGAAACAATACACTCAGTATCATGGCGGGAAGGGGTCTACCTGAAACAATACACTCAGTATCATGGAGAGATAGGGTCTACCTGAAACAATACACTCAGTACTATAGAGAGAAGGGGTCTACCTGAAACCATACACTCAGTACCATGGAGAGAAGGGGTCTACCTGAAACAATACACTCAATACCATGGGGGAAAGAGGTCTACCTGAAAGAATACACTCAGTATCATAGGGACAAGGGGTCTACCTTAAACAACACACTCAGTATCATAGAGAGAAGGGTCTACCTGAAACAATACACTCAGTACCATGGAGGGAAGGGGTCTACCTGAAACAATACACTCAGTATCATTGAGAGAAGGGGTCTACCTGAAACAATACACTCAGTATCATGGCGGGAAGGGGTCTACCTGAAACAATACACTCAGTATCATAGAGAGAAAGGGTCTACCTGAAACAATACACTCAGTACTATAGAGAGAAGGGGTCTACCTGAAATCATACACTCAGTACGATGGAGAGAAGGGGTCTACCTGAAACAATACACTCAGTACCATGGAGGGAAGGGGTCTACCTTAAACAACACACTCAGTATCATAGAGAGAAGGGGTCTACCTGAAACAATACACTCAGTACCATGGAGGGAAGGGGTCTACCTGAAACAATACACTCAGTATCATTGAGAGAAGGGGTCTACCTGAAACAATACACTCAGTACCATGGAGGGAAGGGGTCTACCTGAATGAATACACTCAGTATCATAGAGAGAAGGGGTCTACGTGAAACAATACACTCAGTGCCATGGAGGGAAGGGGTCTACCTGAAACAATACACTCAGAACCATAGAGAGAAGGGGTCTACCTGAAACAATACACTCAGTATCATGGCGGGAAGGGGTCTACCTGAAACAATACACTCAGTAGAATTGAGGGAAGGGGTCTACCTGAAACAATACACTCAGTATCATAGAGTGAAGGGGGTCTACCTGAAACAACACACTCAGTATCATAGAGTGAAGGGGGTCTACCTGAAACAACACACTCAGTATCATAGAGTGAAGGGGGTCTACCTCAAACAATACACTCAGTATCATGGCGGCAAGGGGTCTACCTGAAACAATACACTCAGTATCATAGAGTGAAGGGGGTCTACCTGAAACAATACACTCAGTATCATAGAGTCAAGGGGGTCTACCTGAAACAATACACTCAGTACCATGGAGCGAAGGGGTCTACCTGAAACAATACACTCAGTATCATAGAGGGAAGGGGTCTACCTGAAAGAATACACTCAGTATCATAGAGAGAAGGGGTCTACCTGAAACCATACACTCAGTACCATGGAGAGAAGGGGTCTACCTGAAACAATACACTGAGTACCATGGGGGAAAGAGGTCTACCTGAAACAATACACTCAGTATCATAGGGACAAGGGGTCTACCTGAAACAATACACTCAGTACCATGGAGGGAAGGGGTCTACCTTAAACAACACACTCAGTATCACAGAGAGAAGGGGTCTACCTGAAACAATACACTCAGTACCATGGAGGGAAGGGGTCTACCTGAAACAATACACTCAGTATCATTGAGAGAAGGGGTCTACCTGAAACAATGCACTCAGTACCATGGAGGGAAGGGGTCTACCTGAAAGAATACACTCAGTATCATAGAGAGAAGGGGTCTACCTGAAACAATACACTCAGTGCTATGGAGGGAAGGGGTCTACCTGAAACAATACACTCAGAACCATAGAGAGAAGGGGTCTACCTGAAACAATACACTCAGTATCATGGCGGGAAGGGGTCTACCTGAAACAATACACTCAGTATCATGGCGGGAAGGGGTCTACCTGAAACAATACACTCAGTAGAATTGAGGGAAGGGGTCTACCTGAAACAATACACTCAGTATCATAGAGTGAAGGGGGTCTACCTGAAACAATACACTCAGTATCATAGAGTGAAGGGGGTCTACCTGAAACAATACACTCAGTATCATGGCGGGAAGGGGTCTACCTGAAACAATACACTCAGTATCATAGAGTGAAGGGGGTCTACCTGAAACAATACACTCAGTATCATAGAGTGAAGGGGGTCTACCTGAAACAATACACTCAGTACCATGGAGCGAAGGGGTCTACCTGAAAGAATACACTCAGTATCATAGAGGGAAGGGGTCTACCTGAAACAATACACTCAGTATCATGGCGGGAAGGGGTCTACCTGAAACAATACACTCAGTAGAATTGAGGGAAGGGGTCTACCTGAAACAATACACTCAGTATCATAGAGTGAAGGGGGTCTACCTGAAACAATGCACTCAGTACCATGGAGCGAAGGGTTCTACCTGAAACAATACACTCAGTATCATGGCGGGAAGGGGTCTACCTGAAACAATACACTCAGTACTATAGAGAGGAGGGGTCTACCTGAAACCATACACTCAGTACCATGGAGAGAAGGGGTCTACCTGAAACAATACACTCAATACCATGGGGGAAAGAGGTCTACCTGAAAGAATACACTCAGTATCATAGGGACAAGGGGTCTACCTGAAACAATACACTCAGTACCATGGAGGGAAGGGGTCTACCTTAAACAACACACTCAGTATCATAGAGAGAAGGGGTCTACCTGAAACAATACACTCAGTACCATGGAGGGAAGGGGTCTACCTGAAACAATACACTCAGTATCATTGAGAGAAGGGGTCTACCTGAAACAATACACTCAGTATCATGGCGGGAAGGGGTCTACCTGAAACAATACACTCAGTATCATAGAGACAAAGGGTCTACCTGAAACAATACACTCAGTACTATAGAGAGAAGGGGTCTACCTGAAACCATACACTCAGTACGATGGAGAGAAGGGGTCTACCTGAAACAATACACTCAGTACCATGGGGGAAAGAGGTCTACCTGAAACAATACACTCAGTATGATAGGGACAAGGGGTCTACCTGAAACAATACACTCAGTACCATGGAGGGAAGGGGTCTACCTTAAACAACACACTCAGTATCATAGAGAGAAGGGGTCTACCTGAAACAATACACTCAGTATCATGGAGGGAAGGGGTCTACCTGAAACAATACACTCAGTATCATTGAGAGAAGGGGTCTACCTGAAACAATACACTCAGTACCATGGAGGGAAGGGGTCTACCTGAATGAATACACTCAGTATCATAGAGAGAAGGGGTCTACGTGAAACAATACACTCAGTGCCATGGAGGGAAGGGGTCTACCTGAAACAATACACTCAGAACCATAGAGAGAAGGGGTCTACCTGAAACAATACACTCAGTACCATAGGGAGAAGGGGTCTACCTGAAACCATACGCTCAGTACCATGGAGGGAAGGGGTCTACCTGAAACAACACACTCAGTACCATGGAGGGATGGGGTTTACCTGAAACATTACACTCAGTGCCATGGAGGGAAGGGGTTTATCTTAAACAATACGATCAGTACCCTGGGGGACAAGTAGTATGAAGGAAGAGTAATGGTGTACTTGAAACAATAGTTAGTAGGAAGGAAGGGAGTGTAATGGTGTACTTGAAACAACAGTTGGTAGGAAGGAAGTGTAATGGTGTACTTGAAACAATAGTTAGTTAGTAGGAATGAAGTGTAATGGTGTACTTGAAACAATAGTTAGTTAGTAGGAAGGAAGTGTAATGGTGTACTTGAAACAATAGTTAGTAGGAAGGGAGTGTAATGGTGTACTTGAAACAATAGTTAGTTAGTAGGAAGGGAGTGTAATGGTGTACTTGAAACAATAGTTAGTAGGAAGGAAGAGTAATGGTGTACTTGAAAGAATAGTTAGTAGGAAGGAAGGGAGTGTAATGGTGTACTTGAAACAATAGTTAGTAGGAAGGGAGTGTAATGGTGTACTTGAAAGAATAGTTTGTAGGAAGGGAGTGTAATGGTGTACTTGAAACAATAGTTAGTTAGTAGGAAGGTAGTGTAATGGTGTACTTGAAACAATAGTTAGTAGGAAGGAAGTGTAATGGTGTACTTGAAACAATAGTTAGTAGGAAGGGAGTGTAATGGTGTACTTGAAACAATAGCTAGTAGGAAGGAAGTGTAGTGGTGTACTTGAAACAATAGTTAGTAGGAAGGGAGTGTAATGGTGTACTTGAAACAATAGTTAGTTAGTAGGAAGGAAGTGTAATGGTGTACTTGAAACAATAGTTAGTAGGAAGGGAGTGTAATGGTGTACTTGAAACAATAGTTACTTAGTAGGAAGGGAGCGTAATGGTGTACTTGAAACAATAGTTAGTAGGAAGGAAGAGTAATGGTGTACTTGAAACAATAGTTAGTAGGAAGGGAGTGTAATGGTGTACTTGAAACAATAGTTAGTAAGAAGGGAGTGTAATGGTGTACTTGAAACAATAGTTAGTTAGTAGGAAGGGAGTGTAATGGTGTACTTGAAACAATAGCAGGAAGGAAGTGTAATGGTGTACTTGAAAAAATAGTTTGCAGGAAGGGAGTGTAATGGTGTAGTTGAAACAATAGTTAGTTAGTAGGAAGGGAGTGTAATGGTGTACTTGAAACAATAGTTAGTAGGAAGGGAGTGTAATGGTGTACTTGAAACAATAGCTAGTAGGAAGGGAATGTAATGGTGTACTTGAAACAATAGTTAGTAAGAAGGGAGTGTAATGGTGTACTTGAAACAATAGTTAGTTAGTAGGAAGGGAGTGTAATGGTGTACTTGAAACAATAGTTAGTAGGAAGGGAGCGTAATGGTGTACTTGAAACAATAGTTCGTTAGTAGGAAGGTAGTGTAATGGTGTACTTGAAACAATAGTTAGTAGGAAGGGAGCGGAATGGTGTACTTGAAACAATAGTTAGTAGGAAGGGGGTGTAATGGTGTACTTGAAACAACAGTTAGTAGGAAGGGAGTGGAATGGTGTACTTGAAACAACAGTTAGTAGGAAGGAAGTGTAATGGTGTACTTGAAACAATAGTTAGTTAGTTGGAAGGGAGCGTAATGGTGTACCTGAAACAATAGTTAGTTACTAGGAAGGGAGTGTAATGGTGTAGAGCGGTGGTCAACCTTAGTTTTGACAAACCTGGAGCAGAAGAAAAGTATTTCATCAGCACGGGAGTCAGAGATGGAATCCTCCAAAGTAAGAACACACCAATGTTGGATGCAACCACACCTAGAACAACCTTCTGACCAGGACTCAAGTTATTCCAGATAGAGTTGAGCTGAAACATAGAACACAGGATTATGGTTGAGAACAAGACAGGCTACAGACAACAGACTCAAATGGTGGTAGTGGTGGTTAGTAGTTGACACTGGTGGTGTTAGAGCGTGACACTGGTGGTGGTGGTGGTGGTGTTAGTGCGTGACACTGGTAGTGGCTGTGTTAGTGGGTGATACTGGTGATGGTGTTAGTGGGTGATACTGGTAGTGGCTGTGCTAGTGGGTGATACTGGTGATGGTGTTAGTGGGAGACACTGGTGGTGGTGGTGGTGTTAGAGCGTGACACTGGTAGTGGCTGTGTTAGTAGGTGATACTGGTGATGATGTTAGTGGGAGACACTGGTGATGGTGGTGTTAGTGGGAGACACTGGTAGTGGCTGTGTTAGTGGGTGATACTGGTGGTGGTGTTAGTGGGTGATACTGGTGGTGGTGTTAGTGGGAGACACTGGTGGTGGTGGTGTTAGTGGGTGACACTGGTGGTGGTGTTAGTGGGTGACACTGGTGGTGGTGGTGTTAGTGGGTGATACTGGTAGTGGCTGTGTTAGTGGGTGATACTGGTGGTGGTGTTAGTGGGAGACACTGGTGGTGGTGGTGCTAGTGGGTGACACTGGTGATGGTGCTAGTGGGAGACACTGGTGGTGGTGGTGGTGTTAGAGCGTGACACTGGTGGTGGTGGTGGTGTTATTGCGTGACACTGGTAGTGGCTGTGTTAGTAGGTGATACTGGTGATGATGTTAGTGGGAGACACTGGTGGTGGTGGTGCTAGTGGGTGACACTGGTGATGGTGTTAGTGGGAGACACTGGTGGTGGTGGTGGTGGTGGTGGTGTTAGAGCGTGACACTGGTAGTGGCTGTGTTAGTAGGTGATACTGGTGATGATGTTAGTGGGAGACACTGGTGATGGTGGTGTTAGTGGGAGACACTGGTAGTGGCTGTGTTAGTGGGTGATACTGGTGGTGGTGTTAGTGGGTGATACTGGTGGTGGTGTTAGTGGGAGACACTGGTGGTGGTGGTGCTAGTGGGTGACACTGGTGATGGTGCTAGTGGGAGACACTGGTGGTGGTGGTGTTAGTGGGTGATACTGGTAGTGGCTGTGTTAGTGGGTGATACTGGTGATGGTGTTAGTGGGAGACACTGGTGGTGGTGGTGTTAGTGGGTGACACTTGTGGTGTTACTGGCAGACACCGGTGGTGGTAGTGTTATTGAGTGACACTGGTGATGTTGGTGGTGTTAGTGGGAGACACTGGTGATGGTGGTGTTAGTGGGGGACACTGGTCATGGTGGTGGTGTTAGTGGGGGGCACTGGTAGTGGTGGTGGTGTTAGTGGGTGACATTGGTGGTGGTGTTGGTGTTGTTAGTGGGTGACACTACTGCTGTTGATGGTGGTGGTGTTGTGGTGTTAGTGGGGGACACTGGTGGTGTTGATAATGGTCATTTTAGTGGGGGACACTTTTGGTGTTGATTGTGGTGAAGTTAGTGAGTGACACTGGTAGTGGGTGTGGTGCGGTGGACTGTGTGGAGTCGATGATGCAGGTGGTCTATGTAGGATGGGTGTGGTGCGGTGGTATGTGTGGAGTAGATGATGCAGGTGGTCTATGTGGGATGGGTGTGGTGCGGTGGTATGTGTGGAGTAGATGTTGCGGGTGGTCTATGCAGGATGGGTGTGGTGTGGTGGTATGTGTGGAGTAGATGATGCGGGTGGTCTATGTAGGATGGGTGTGGGGCGGTGGTATGTGTGGAGTAGATGATTTGGGTGGTCTATGTAGGATGGGTGTGGTGTGGTGGTCTATGTGGGATGGGTGTGGTGCTGTGGTATGTATGGAGTAGATGTTGCGGGTGGTCTATGTGGGATGGGTGTGGTGCGGTGGTCTATGTGAGATGGGTGTGGTGCGGTGGTATGTGTGGAGTAGATGTTGCGGGTGGTCTATGTGGGATGGGTGTGGTGCGGTGGTATGTGTGGGATGGGTGTGGTTCGGTGGTATGTGTGGAGCAGATGTTGCGGGTGGTCTATGTGGGATGGGTGTGATGAGGTGGTATGTGTGGGATGGGTGTGGTGCGGTGGTATGTGTGGAGTAGATGTTGCGGGTGGTCTAAGTAGGATGGGTGTGGTGCGGTGGTATGTGTGGAGTAGATGTTGCGGGTGGTCTATGTAGGATGGGTGTGGTGCGGTGGTATGTGTGGAGTAGATGTTGCGGGTGGTCTATGAAGGATGGGTGTGGTGCGGTGGTCTATGTAGGATGGGTGTGGTTCGGTGGTATGTGTGGAGTAGATGTTGCGGGTGGTCTATGTAGGATGGGTGTGGTGCGGTGGTATGTGTGGAGTAGATGATGCGGGTGGTCTATGTAGGATGGGTGTGGTGCATTGGTATGTGTGGAGTAGATGATGCGGGTGGTCTATGTAGGATGGGTGTGGTGCGGTGGTATGTGTGGAGTAGATGCTGCGGGTGGTCTATGTGGGATGGGTGTGGTGCGGTGGTATGTATGGAGTCGATGATGCGCGTGGTCTATGTAGGATGGGTGTGGTGCGGTGGTATGTGTGGAGTAGATGTTGCGGGTGGTCTATGTAGGATGGGTGTGGTGCGGTGGTCTATGTGGGATGGGTGTGGTGCGGTGGTATGTGTGGAGTAGATGTTGCGGGTGGTCTGTGTGGGATGGGTGTGGTGCGGTGGTATGTATGGAGTCGATGATGCGGGTGGTCTATGTGGGATGGGTGTGGTGCGGTGGTATGTGTGGAGTAGATGTTGCGGGTGGTCTATGTGGGATGGGTGTGGTGCGGTGGTATGTATGGAGTCGATGATGCGGGTGGTCTATGTAGGATGGGTGTGATGCGGTGGTATGTATGGAGTCGATGATGCGGGTGGTCTATGTAGGATGGGTGTGGCGCGGTGGTATGTGTGGAGTCGATGATGCGGGTGGTCTATGTAGGATGGGTGTGGTGCGGTGGTATGTGTGGAGTCGATGATGCGGGTGGTCTATGTAGGATGGGTGTGGTGCGGTGGTATGTATGGAGTCGATGATGTGGGTGGTCTATGTAGGATGGGTGTGGTGCGGTGGTCTATGTGGTATGGGTGTGGCGTGACATCAGTTACAGTGATGGATGTGATGTTGATCCTGGTAGTGGGTGTGGTGTGACTAGCGTTCGAAATATCTGTTGGCCCGAAGGCCCAGTGCTGCCTGTTTTTGTCGGGCCAGCAGTTTCAAATTAGTTCAGGCCCTTAGGGCCTTAAGTAAATTATCTGTCAATTATTTTTCAACTGGAATGTTTCCCCTTTTCTCTTCTTAATTCATTAATGTTGGGGAATCATTGATGATCCATCATGTTATAAAAACATACAGTTTCACTTCCTGGTATTTCAACGCTTTGGTATAGGAATGTCAACACCAGTCTAACAAATAAAAACTCCACTGTGTGTCACAGGCTTCGTTTTATTTCATGGAAGCAGTGTGAAAATGTGTACAATGTAGTCTGTTTTGCTTTTGATTTGTGGGTGTGGAGTGATGGTGATGGATGTGAAGTTGATCCTGGTAGTGGGTGTGGTGTGATGGTGATGGATGTGATGTTGATCCTGGCAGTGGCTGTGCAGTGATGGTGATGGGTGTGAAGTTGATCCTGGCAGTGGCTGTGGAGTGATGGTGATGGATGTGATGTTGATCCTGGCAGTGGCTGTGGAGTGATGGTGATGGATGTGATGTCGATCCTGGTAGTGGCTGTGGAGTGATGGTGATGGATGTGATGTTGATCCTGGTAGTGGCTGTGGAGTGATGGTGACGGATGTGAAGTTGATCCTGGCAGTGGCTGTGGAGTGATGGTGGTGGATGTGATGTTGATCCTGGTAGCGGGTGTGGAGTGATGGTGATGGATGTGATGTTGATCCTGGTAGCGGGTGTGGAGTGATGGTGATGGATGTGATGTTGATCCTGGTAGCGGGTGTGGTGTGATGGTGATGGATGTGATGTTGATCCTGGTAGGGGGTGTGGAGTGATGGTGAAGGATGTGATGTTGATCCTGGAAGTGGCTGTGGAGTGATGGTGATGGATGTGATGTTGATCCTGGTAGCGGGTGTGGAGTGATGGTGATGGATGTGATGTTGATCCTGGTAGCGGGTGTGGTGTGATGGTGATGGATGTGATGTTGATCCTGGTAGGGGGTGTGGAGTGATGGTGAAGGATGTGATGTTGATCCTGGAAGTGGCCGTGGAGTGATGGTGATGGATGTGATGTTGATCCTGGTAGTGGCTGTGGAGTGATGGTGACGGATGTGAAGTTGATCCTGGCAGTGGCTGTGGAGTGATGGTGACGGATGTGAAGTTGATCCTGGCAGTGGCTGTGGAGTGATGGTGGTGGATGTGATGTTGATCCTGGTAGCGGGTGTGGAGTGATGGTGATGGATGTGATGTTGATCCTGGTAGCGGGTGTGGTGTGATGGTGATGGATGTGATGTTGATCCTGGTAGGGGGTGTGGAGTGATGGTGATGGATGTGATGTTGATCCTGGTAGCGGGTGTGGTGTGATGGTGATGGATGTGATGTTGATCCTGGCATTGGCTGAGGAGTGATGGTGATGGATGTGATGTTGATCCTGGTAGCGGGTGTGGAGTGATGGTGATGGATGTGATGTTGATCCTGGTAGGGTGTGTGGAGTGATGGTGATGGATGTGATGTTGATCCTGGTAGCGGGTGTGGAGTGATGGTGATGGATGTGACGTTGATCCTGGTAGGGGGTGTGGAGTGATGGTGATGGATGTGATGTTGATCCTGGTAGCGGGTGTGGTGTGATGGTGATGGATGTGATGTTGATCCTGGTAGCGGGTGTGGAGTGATGGTGATGGATGTGATGTTGATCCTGGTAGCGGGTGTGGTGTGATGGTGATGGATGTGATGTTGATCCTGGTAGGGGGTGTGGAGTGATGGTGATGGATGTGATGTTGATCCTGGTAGCGGGTGTGGTGTGATGGTGATGGATGTGATGTTGATCCTGGTAGCGGGTGTGGAATGATGGTGATGGATGTGATGTTGATCCTGGTAGGGGGTGTGGAGTGATGGTGATGGATGTGATGTTGATCCTGGTAGCGGGTGTGTTGTGATGGTGAAGGATGTGATGTTGATCCTGGTAGAGGGTGTGGAGTGATGGTGATGGATGTGACGTTGATCCTGGTAGGGGGTGTGGAGTGATGGTGATGGATGTGATGTTGATCCTGGTAGCGGGTGTGGTGTGATGGTGATGGATGTGATGTTGATCCTGGTAGCGGGTGTGGTGTGATGGTGATGGATGTGATGTTGATCCTGGTAGCGGGTGTGGAGTGATGGTGATGGATGTGATGTTGATCCTGGTAGTGGGTGTGGTGTGATGGTGATGGATGTGATGTTGATCCTGGTAGCGGGTGTGGTGTGAATGATGCTGGAGGTGATTGTTGTTCTGGTGATTTGGGTGAATGTGATGTTGGTCATGTTGGTTGTTGGAGGGGCAGCAAGCCTGATGGTGTTGATGTGGTGGTGGGGTGGTGGATATGGGGCTGGTTTATACTGGTGGTTGTGCTGATGTTATGATAGTGTTGATGTGGTAGAGATTGGAAATAACATTTCATAAATATAAATACATGAGCTCGGAATCCGAAACTCTTTGCCAGTGCTGCATCCAAGTTCTTTTGGCCTCCATCACTATGAAGCCTCCTGGCATAGTAGCGGAGAGTCTCATACTGCCACACCATTGCTCCCGTGAAACTGGCACCACAAACCTACAACACGACAAAACATAAATGATATTAGTAAAGAATGGAGAGTATAAAACATAAAGAATATGTACAACATGTACACACTCAACAGCCGCTACTGACAACTTATGGACCATCCCCACCACACACTGAACCATATCCAGTACACACTGCCTAATACCCATCACACACTGCACCATCCTCATCACACACTGCCCTCCACCCACCACATACTGACTCATACACACAAAACACTGCACTTTCCCAACCAGACACTTCCCCACACCCACAACACACTGAACCACATCCATCACACACTGCACCATACCCATCACACACTGCACCATAACCACCACACACTGCACCATACCCGTCACACACTGCACCATACCCACCACACACTGCCCCATACCCATCACACACTGAACCACATCCATCACACACTGCACCATACCCACCACACACTGCACCATACCCATCACACACTGCACCATACCCACCACACACTGCACCATACCCACCACACACTGAACCATACCCATCACACACTGAACCACATCCATCACCCTGCACCATACCCATCACACAGTGCACCATACCCATCACACACTGCACCATACCCACCACACACTGCCCCATACCCATCACACACTGAACCACATCCATCACACACTGCACCATACCCACCACACACTGCACCATACCCACCACACACTGAACCATACCCATCACACACTGAACCACATCCATCACACACTGCACCATACCCACCACACACTGCCCCATACCCATCACACACTGCACCATACCCACCACACAGTGCACCATACCCATCACACACTGCACCATACCCACCACACAGTGCACCATACCCACCACACAGTGCACCATACCCACCACACACTGCACCATACCCACCACACACTGCACCATACCCATCACACACTGCACCATAACCACCACACACTGCACCATACCCACCACACACTGCACCATACCCACCACACACTGCACCATACCCATCACACACTGCACCATACCCATCACACACTGCACCATACCCACCACACACTGCACCATACCCACCACACACTGCACCATAACCACCACACACTGCACCATACCCACCACACACTGCACCATACCCATCACACAGTGCACCATACCCATCACACACTGCACAATACCCACCACACACTGCACCATACCCACCACACACTGCACCATACCCACCACACAGTGCACCACACCCATCACACACTGCACCATACCCACCACACACTGCACCATACCCACCACACACTGCACCATACCCATCACACAGTGCACCATACCCATCACACACTGCACCATACCCACCACACAGTGCACCATACCCACCACACACTGCCCCATACCCATCACACACTGCACCATACCCACCACACACTGCCCCATACCCATCACACACTGCCCCATACCCACCACACACTGCACCATACCCACCACACAGTGCACCATACCCATCACACACTGCACCATACCCACCACACACTGCACCATACCCACCACACACTGCCCCACACCCATCACACACTGCCCCATACCCACCACACAAAGCACCATACCCATCACACACTGCACCATACCCACCACACACTGCACCATACCCACCACACACTGCACCATAACCACCACACACTGCACCATACCCACCACACACTGCACCATACCCACCACACAAAGCACCATACCCACCACACACTGCACCATACCCATCACACAGTGCACCATACCCATCACACACTGCACCATACCCACCACACACTGCCCCATACCCATCACACACTGCCCCATACCCACCACACACAGCACCATACCCACCACACACTGCCCCATACCCACCACACACTGCACCATACCCATCACACACTGCACCATACCCACCACACACTGCACCATACCCACCACACACTGCACCATAACCACCACACACTGCACCATACCCACCACACACTGCACCATACCCACCACACACTGCCCCATACCCATCACACCCTGCACAATACCCACCACACACTGCACCATACCCATCACACACTGCCCCATACCCATCACACACTGCACCATACCCACCACACAGTGCTCCATACCCATCACACACTGCACCATACCCATCACACACTGCACCATACCCACCACACACTGCACCATACCCACCACACACTGCACCATAACCACCACACACTGCACCATACCCACCACACACTGCACCATACCCACCACACACTGCACCATACCCACCACACACTGAGCCACATCCATCACACACTGCACCAAACCCACCACACAGTGCACCATACCCATCACACACTGCACCATACCCACCACACACTGCACCATACCCATCACACACTGAGCCACATCCATCACACCTTGCCCCATACCCACCACACACTGCACCATACCCATCACACACTGCCCCATACCCATCACACACTGCACCATACCCATCACACACTGCACCATACCCACCACACAGTGCACCATGCCCATCACACACTGCACCATACCCATCACACACTGCACCATACCCACCACACACTGCACCATACCCACCACACACTGCACCATACCCACCACACAGTGCACCATACCCACCACACAGTGCACCATACCCACCACACACTGCACCATACCCACCACACACTGCCCCATACCCATCACACACTGCACCATACCCACCACACAGTGCACCATACCCATCACACACTGCACCATACTGATCACACACTGCACCATACCCATCACACACTGCACCATACCCATCACACACTGCACCATACCCATCACACACTGCACCACATCCATCACACACTGCACCATACCCACCACACACTGCACCATACCCACCACACACTGCCCCATACCCACCACACAGTGCACCATACCCACCACACACTGCCCCATACCCACCACACACTGCACCATACCCACCACACACTGCCCCATACCCACCACACACTGCACCATACCCACCACACAGTGCACCATACCCATCACACACTGCACCATACCCACCACACAGTGCACCATACCCACCACACACTGCCCCATACCCATCACACACTGCCCCATACCCACCACACAGTGCACCATACCCATCACACACTGCACCATACCCACCACACACTGCACCATACCCACCACACACTGCCCCATACCCACCACACACTGCACCATACCCACCACACAGTGCACCATACCCATCACACACTGCACCATACCCACCACACAGTGCACCATACCCACCACACACTGCCCCATACCCATCACACACTGCCCCATACCCACCACACAGTGCACCATACCCATCACACACTGCACCATACCCACCACACACTGCCCCATACCCATCACACACTGCCCCATACCCACCACACAGTGCACCATACCCATCACACACTGCACCATACCCACCACACACTGCACCATACCCACCACACACTGCCCCATACCCACCACACAGTGCACCATACCCACCACACACTGCCCCATACCCACCACACACTGCACCATACCCACCACACACTGCCCCATACCCACCACACACTGCACCATACCCACCACACAGTGCACCATACCCATCACACACTGCACCATACCCACCACACAGTGCACCATACCCACCACACACTGCCCCATACCCATCACACACTGCCCCATACCCACCACACAGTGCACCATACCCATCACACACTGCACCATACCCACCACACACTGCCCCATACCCATCACACACTGCCCCATACCCACCACACACTGCACCATACCCACCACACACTGCCCCATACCCATCACACACTGCACCATACCCACCACACACTGCCCCATACCCACCACACACTGCACCATACCCACCACACAGTGCACCATACCCATCACACACTGCACCATACCCACCACACAGTGCACCATACCCACCACACACTGCCCCATACCCATCACACACTGAACCATACCCACCACACACTGCACCATACCCATCACACACTGCACCATACCCATCACACACTGCACCATACCCACCACACACTGCACCATACCCATCACACACTGCCCCATACCCACCACACAGTGCACCATACCCATCACACACTGCACCATACCCACCACACAGTGCACCATACCCACCACACACTGCCCCATACCCACCACACACTGCACCATACCCACCACACAGTGCACCATACCGATCACACACTGCACCATACCCACCACACACTGCACCATACCCACCACACACTGCCCCATACCCATCACACACTGAACCACATCCATCACACACTGCACCATACCCACCACACACTGCACCATACCCACCACACACTGCACCATACCCACCACACAGTGCACCATAACCACCACACACTGCACCATACCCACCACACACTGCACCAAACCCACCACACACTGCACCATACCCACCACACACTGCCCCATACCCATCACACACTGCACCATACCCACCACACAGTGCACCATATCCATCACACCTTGCCCCATACCCACCACACACTGTTCCATTCTGTCCATGCCCCTACCATGCACTGAGACATTTACACTGTGACACGTACTGAGAATCGCGATCATCTTACCCCGACTGAGAAGCACAATGGTTTCAGCAAGCTTCCTGGAGTTGATGTGGTTGCTACACCTGTTTCTTTTTCTATTTTCCTGCGTGTTCTGAAACTTCTATGTAACCATGGTAACTGGTGGGGCCTTCCTCTTCTAGTTTGGACGCACAGGAAGTGATGTAGGCGGACATGAGGTTGACTGCATAGTGTATAAAAAAACACATTTGAAAGCAGGCAGGTCATAGCCAAAGAAAAAACACCACACTCCGTTATATTCAAGATGGCACTAATTACAACTTTTCAACATTCTTTGTGTACACACTGGATTTTGAGGAAGTAATTGTGTAGGGCTGTAGCAATGCATCAAACTATCGATGTATTGCAGTTGTTGAATCTGTTATGATATGGGTCTCGGGTCCAAGTAAGGGTACCAGTGAGCTCCCTTATCTAAACTGGCGTGCTGGTTTGCTTGGGGGAATTAACTCAGCAAAGAGTCCGAAGTCACAAGAACCTAATTACAATTGTATTTACAAGAGATAGAGTAACAAGGGTGGCCACAGAGAGTTGGTACAACCCTCTGGGCTGAGGGCTAGAGCTGACCTGTGTTAGGAGTCTAAACCCTACTGATGGACAAATGGAGTTGGAGACTAACCCTAACCCTAACCCTAACCCTAACCCTAACCCTGACAAAGAGGAACAGGGTAGCTGACAAAACAAAGTACTCTGCGGTAGTGATAAAGATTAAGAATGCAGATTGAATAATAATAACTCCATCTGGCTCCATAGTTTTGGGTCTTTAGAAATATTTGGAAATGGCAGTCCTGAAGTAGACACTATAGCAACTTCCCTCTGTTCCGTAAAGCTTGGACCCCAAGCTCAAATAAATTGAGTCCAAACTGATAGGAGTGAAGCTATGTAAATACCAACAGTGCGAATCAGTACATAATCACTGTAAAGTGATTTTTGATGTCGTTGACATCCCATGCTGCAAGTATTTCTATGCATCGACGGTAGGAAAGTGATCATGTTGTCAGTCTGACACCAGAAAAGTAATCATAGGATCATTGCAATGTACATTTCACATTCGGGTATTGGCTACTTTGGACAGTTTCAAGAAATATTTCAAAGTCTGAGCAGGATATTCAAAACTGGAGTCTGGCTTTGTGGTGAGGCTCAGTACCAAATAATGATAATAATTAGCGTCATAAAAGTATGCATTAAACATCTCAGCAAATATTTCACATTAAGAAAGTTAAAACCAGGAGTCTAGCATTATCGTGTGACTCAGACGGTACTTGTGGGTACTGTTGCCCTTTTAAGTATGATGGGTGCTCTTCTCGTGTCTGTGACAGAGCTTGCCCATATAGTGCGGGTGCTATGCCCAATAAAAAAAAAATAATACTCCTACAATGGGGGCTATTCCTGTGTCGTTGACAGAGCTTGCACATATATTGTGGGTGCTATGCCCAATAAAGAAGTATTAATAACAACCCTACTCTGACTTAAAAATTCTAAAATGCTGAATATTGCTTTGCTGTAAATGAACTGTTTGAGAGGCATTCTAGAAGTTGCTGAGATAAAGATGACAAGAATTTTTATGGATGATCAACTTCTTTATTGCAGGGTAGCGACGTTTCGGTATAGATTCTTATACACAAGAATTTTTATGGATGATCAACTTCTTTATTGCAGGGTAGCGACGTTTCGGTATAGATTCTTATACACGCTTGAAAACGGTATAAGAATCTATACCGAAACGTCGCTACCCTGCAATAAAGAAGTTGATCATCCATAAAAATTCTTGTCATCTTTGCTGTAAATGCCTTAATATTGACACATGATAAAAATGTGGTTATGGGTATCTGGAGAAAACAATATTCCTATTCTGACTTCATTCTGTATCTATATAAGTAATCAATGTTCACATGCACGAAATACAATATGGTATAGACATAAGAAGGTAGTAATGTACTGATCTATGATCAAACATACCTGGTTGCACTTCAACTATAACACATTGTATATCCTGCACTCAGTCATTTAAGTACACACAGATAAGTAAGTCCTAGTGATGTGTCTTGTATACAATGTCAGTGTTGAAGGTGTTCATAAGGTGACTTCTGGATGAATACACGATCTCCATGTTGATGGCTGTGATGAGATCTCTATGGGAGAGACACACCTACTGTCTTGGTCTGTCATACCTTGCTGCTCCATCCTTAACTTGTAGGTTGTCCATTAGGTGGTTGCTGTATGATGCTCCATTCAAGATGGCAGAGCTGAGGGACCATGTTCCCTTGCAGTCTCATCGTTTTGACGAAGAATTTGGGGAATCATCCTTGATACATGATGTCAATGGTAGGCACATAGACAGGTTTCAAGATCAGGAGTAAGCTACAAAGTTACTCTACCCAGATTCTTACACCAGTTGTCAACGCGGGATCCTATGGTCATCGGCTTGTGGTGAATTAGTTCGGTATTACATGAATGAGGTGAGCGGACTTCCAGCTCAACCCCAGGGCCTTTCCTGCGAGCGGCATACCCCTGCTCGCGGTTGTCCCTACTAAGACAGTCGGAATGCCGGACTCCACACTCACATCTCACACTCAGTATAGATGTGAGCATACATACAGTGTTCCCAGAAATTATTGAGAAAATCTTTGTTTTTTTTCTAATGATCCTAAGATTGGAAAAAGGGCTTTCACTATGCACTAAGCATACTAAATAAGGGAGACAGCTCTTGAAGGCTTAGAAGGCAGCTCATTACATCAAGAGTTATCTCCCTTGTCTGCGCAGACGGCTTCCTGTGTTGACATGGCAGAATTTATAGCAAGAGAGAAAAGAAAGCTCATTCTAGATGATTTTGAAAGGGGTGAGGCTGATGCTAAAGTGTTAGCTTGTAGACATGGTATTCCTCTGTCTACAGTATACAGAACTTTGAAGAATATTCAAACAGGAACCGGGATAGAGCACAAAGCAGGGGCAGGTCGGCCTAGGAAATTCAGTGTTGTGGATCGCCAAAGACTTGGGCAGAGAGTGAGTAGGGGCAAATTGAAAAGTGTTGAGAACATCAGAAATGAAATGATTAGCAGAGGAAGTCCTCAGGTATGCAATGAAACAGTTAGGCAGGAATTACAGAGACTTAATTGGGTGAAAAAACGTGGAATTCCCTCGCCGTTGATGAAAGATGCACAAAAGGAAAAACGTTTAAACTGGTGTCGGGCTCATGAAAATCAAGATTGGGGTAATGTTTTCTTTTCGGATGAAAGTTCTGTTTGGCTTTTCCCTAATTGTGTGAAAATTTGGACCAAAGATACTGTCAAACCTATCTACCAGCGACCAAAACATAGCCCGAAGTTTCACATGTGGGGTGGCATATCGGCTCGAGGAGTGACGCCATTGTGTGTTTTCACGGGAAATTTGACAAAAGAAAGATACGTTGACATTCTAAATGGTCACCTTCTTCCGACAGCACAGACATTGTATGAAGATGATTGGATTTTCCAGCATGATAATGACCCAAAACACACTGCGCGCTACACAAAACAGTGGTTGTCGGGCGAAAATGTTCAAGTTTTAGACTGGCCCAGTTACAGCCCAGACCTAAACCCAATTGAGAATGTGTGGGAAGTCATGAAGGGCAGAATAAACCAAAAGGGACTGAGAAATATTGAAGATATGAAGGCCGAGGTGGTCCAATATTGGGATACCCTGTCACACGATTACCTACAAACTTTGATGGGTAGTGTGCCTAGGCGTATTCAGGCATGCATTGCTGAGCGAGGAGGTCTAACAAAGTACTAAAACAAGACTGAGACTGTAAAAGGATGATGTTTTAACATGTTTATGTATGTAAAACGCCAGAAGTTAATAAACGTAATGAGTTACATGACGCAACATGATTCTCAATAATTTCTGGGAATACTATATATATAGTTTTTAACAACAATAGACAGGCAAAGATTCAACAAAGGGCAGAGAGAAAAACAATAGCACTTCCTTCTACAGTTGATGTGATGACAGACACAGCCAAGGGGGATGACCAATAAAGGCCATAAATATCAAATACGGTTATTAATGGGAGTGACAAAGAGGAACAGGGTAGCTGACAAAACAAACTACTCTGCAGTAGTGATAAAGATTAAGAATGCAGATTGAATAATAATAATAATAATAATAATAATAGACTGTCCAACACCTTGTCAGTGGATGCCCTTCCTTGGCACAAACAGCATATCTTAAAAGACATGATGGCATGGCTCGCTGCTTTTATTATCGTCTCCGCCATGCCTGTGGCTTTGACTCTGAGGTCCATTCATGGTACGACCCTGAACATGTTCAGGGCGTCCTGGAAAATGATGCTTTTAAACTTCTCTGGAATAGGCCAATATACAGCCTGAGACGAATTCCAGCCAACAAACCTGATCTTGTCCTTTTTGATAAAGCCAATGAAATTATTTATATCATAGAATTTTCTGTCCCTTTTGACAGCAATGTGATTGGCAAGATTCAGGAAAAGCATGATAAATATGCGGACCTCGCCTTTGAAATGTCTCGCTTGCATCCCAAGTACACTGTCGTCAGGCTCCCCATTGTTCTCGGTGCCCTTGGTTTGGTACCTCCTGATCTCTTGGCGCAGATCAGGAGAGTGCCCGGGTTCTCCACCGGGAGCACAGCCCTTCTGACAATCTGGGTAATGCAGAAGGCTGCAGTGTTGGGGAGCCTCCATATTCTCCGGAAAGTTCTTGGTGGGTTCGACTAGGCAGTGTTTCCTGGGAGAAGTCCCATTCGCTGTCTGGGCTGCGTGTAGAGGGGGTGAGGGCCCTGAGCTGATGATGAGCTTGACCAGCCTGACTGTGCCAGGATCACCCAAACCCTCTCTGCTGCATTTCTATCTCAATCTGTAAAAAAAATAATAACTACATCTGGCTCCATACTTTTGGGTCTTTAGAAATATTTGGAAATGGCAGTCCTAAAGTAGACACTATATCAAATCTCCAATAGCAATTAATCAATGGTAGAAATGGAAAAGTATCAATTCATCGATAGTATGTGTGACTATTGATAGTTTAGTGATTGACTTCCATCGATAAGCGGGCAGCGCAGAGTACAGAGAGTACCAGATTTGTTCATTTTGACGTTAATGTTTATAAAGTTACTATGTCTAATCAGACACTTTCTGAAATATCCAACTTTTTGTGCTTGTTTAATCCAAGTTATCATTCAGTCTATTCATCCTGAGGCTGGGGGACTCTGTCCCTGTGGGTGCGAAGATGGCTTCATCCATAATCCTAGTTTGACAACATATGTTAAAGGTCACACGTACTCTAATAGGGTACAAACGCAAAATCATTTGCTGACATCGTTACAAATGAAACCCCGTCATTAAAACTGCTCATTTCGATCTTTAATTACCTTAAATCGACCTTTTTGTCAACAGTGCACAATTCTCAGCCGCATACGAAATTTCAACCAATCAGAGAGGCGCGTCTCCGTGACGTAATAGTGGGTATAGAAATGAGGGTCCGTGCAGCATTCATCTACACTTCAGGGGTTAAACTGTTTCGTTTACAGGTTTGTACAGACCTGAAATCACGAAAGCTGTTGAGAAAAATGAAAGCTATACGTTCTCACAATCTACTATCATTTAGTTTTGTCTCCTGCTTTGCCTAGTTTTTGAGTTACAACCCTTGTTTTCATAGACGATTCTGTCAAAATCACTTGGTGTCGCTAGGTTGTAATCCGTGTTAGGTGGTATAAACCTACACGTTCTTTTTCATTATTCACTTGACGCTCTGTCAATGAATTTATGACAGGTATAATTAGTGGTAACGCTACTTAGATTACCCGACAAAGGCCCCCATTTGGCATTTCTTTTGTCTGGATTGATCAAAGGATTAACCGATAACACGCTAATTGATTAATTTGTTTTATGGGGATTTAAATGGGAGATTTGTCAAAAGGTAGTGTTTATGTATGTTCATTTACTATTCTATACTGAATACACGCTGTCTTGTCTGTGTCTATGTAAAAACAACACCCTTTTTTCAAAGGATTAACTGCCAATACATTGACTGATTGCTCATTATTGGCTAAGTAAATAACTTTTTAAAAGAATGACGCACATTATGCAATTAGTTGCCAGGTGTGCTATCTTGGGTAACCAATGAACGTATACAGCAATGTGAAAAACCTGAAACGATACATCACATTTTCGTATTTTAGACTGTTAAAAGACACATCACTTGGGAAATCTGCAGATGAATTATATATCACTTGTTTTTGTGGATATTGATGGATACATTCCTCAAAGGTAATAGCCTGACATTGCTCCTATAACTTTAATTTTAATATTTGCAGTTTTGTTTTTTATAAGTTGTCGTAGCTTTCAACAGAATCATTGTTTTCGTCGTTAAATGTAATGATGCAGACGACATACACAAGGGCGTGCGTGCGAATTATGATTCATATAGGAAAACTATGAAATGTCTACATATTACATTCCTCTTATACATATAAAAGATCACTTCTTTTTTATTAAGTTTCAAAATGCATACAAGTATGATTATAAAGTGATTAGGATTATGAGACCAAGTATAAAGACGTATACTGACAAGTGTCTACATACTGGTGAGTGAACGTTATGAACCAAGTAAATTTTGCAAGTGAAGAAATTTATCGCGCAGTATTTTCACTTCGACCCCGACCTTGCTTAAGTTATGTTACAGGTTGTGTCATGTAAACTCCTTTTGGTCATGATTAGGATTTACGTAGTTTTGATTTTCTAACTTGATGAGAACAAACCATACATAATCTCATTAATTCAAATGGATTTGACTTCACGATTTTCAAAAATGGTGGCGGTAAAATATGTATTTTATTGATGGACAATAAGATTTTGCATGACATCGCTTATAACATAACAATTTCACTCATGGAAGTGAGGTGGTGGTCAATATAACATTGCTTGCAATATAAATGTCACTTCGACCCCCACCTTGCTTCCTTGGAAGAAGTCCTTATGTTAAAAGTTGTGTCATGCAAAATCCTTTTGTTCATCATTCAAATGCATATTTAGCTACCAGTAAAAAGCAGTTTTGATTTTCTAACTTGATGAGAACAAATCATAATCTAAATAATTCTAACGGACTTTAGCCCGTGACTTCACGATTATAAAAAATGGCGGCACCCTGTCTGAGGATGAATGCTATTTAACTTTGTTTTCACCGACTTACAAAATCAATATTACTTTCTACTGGTAGTAAAACATGTATTTTATTGTTGGATATTAGGATTTTACATGACATTGCTTATAACACAACAATTTCAGTCTTGGAATCGGTCAATATAAGGGGTCAATATAATATTACTTACGATAATATTGTCACTTTGACCACAACTTCGTTTCCGAGGAAGAAAGCGATATATCCATGCAAAATCCTTTTGGTCAGCAATGTGTAGTAAGCAGTCTTGATTTTATAAACTTGATGACACTTGATCTCCATTTTCTATCCTGGAAGCGTGGTTGGGGGCGAACCATCCGATTTAGTATATACCACGGGCTTCCACAAAGCTCACTTCGCACCCACTAACAACCAATTTATGGTGGAAATCTGTGTATAGTGACACCATCACCTGACCCCAAGGATCAACAACACAACAATTCGGCATGTCTTTGGTGAAGTCGAGAAATCAGCAAAATGACGAGCTTCCTACACATTTTCTATACATTCAACGGGAAATCGTTACTTCTATGACATCACTGTTGGGCTCTGGCAACAGAGTTACGTAACCTGTCTGCGGTTTCATTTGCGGGCGAGAGAGAAGCAGACGGATCTTTTGGCAACTTTTAAGCGCTTGGTATTTATTAACCACAAGTTTTTCTTAAAAACAAATGGTGTTTCGTTTATGACTAACCAAAAGTCTTTCATATGCAGAGATAAAAAGAGTACCAAAAAATTGAGTTTAGTGGTCCTTTAAACATGGTTAAGCTTTGGTATCTGTAACATTTCAAAATATTCTTAACTTTCATCTGGACATTTCATTAATGCCACATCTCTGTCAGATGTACAATTCCTGGATACTTTCAGTGTTCATGTTCTGTGTAGTGTAAATCATGTAATTAATGCATCATGAACCTAGTGCGAGTGCCAGGGTTTGGCCAAAACTAGGTCATCAAATTAGAGCAAGTTCAGGAATCTGTGTGGAGCTTGTTAATCAGTGAATGGAAAAGAGTTGTTTGGACTATGCTGCCATGGAAACTGGCCAGTCTGGCTCACATGATTGAATGACTTTAAGCAATGACCTGTGATTGTAATGTCAGATCTGGCTGATGTGATTGAGTGACTTTAAGCAATGACCAGTGATTGTACCCAGTGATAATTCCATGTGACTTGAGATTACTTTAATGAGGAAGTGACCTGTTTTGGTGTAATGTGTAGTGTCAACAATTCTGCTATTTTCACATACTAGTAATTTGCCGATGAATAAATTCAATGGATATCAAGTAGTATCATGGAAATTAGTGCTCATTTGTAAATTAATTGTACGAGATGTCAAAATTGTATTTGTATTCTGTATTGTTATGATGAATGTTAACCCTAACCCTAACCCTAACCCAGACTTCCAGAGATCTTCATTCATGAAATTCTCAACAGCAGACATGAATTATAATAAAGCAAGAAGAGTACAGATGCATTTGTTGCATTTATTAAATGCTTGCATTAAATTCATGACTTACAGTTCTTCGATGATAGTTTTTATTAAACATGTTTTGCTGTGTATTTTTTTATTGTTTGGATGCAGACTTACAGCTTCTCTGAGTTCAGCTTTGACTGTTTAACTGATCTAAGTTTAAAGTTTCTTGTCAATTAGACTGAAAATACTCTAACTTGTGTTTATTTAGGAGATAATTTCAAATGAGACAATTCAATGAGAAAAAACTAGAGGTGAAAACCCTATTGCAATGGTATTGCAATAGTTGGTTGCAACTGAAATTATGCAAATACCAGGGCACAGAAACAATCAGAGTATCAGCAATTACAATTTGAGGTCCATGAACTGCCACAAGGACTAGAGTCAAATGTTCAACCATCATTCCAGTTCTCAAGGTTCTCTCGCACTTGGTGGGTCAAAACTGTCAAAAAGAGAAAAGTCTCCCTTCCACCACTGATGTAAACTTGGCAACTCAGAGCCATCAGACAACAAGCTACGGGAGTAACGAGTTAGTGCAATCCATCTTCTCCACCCGCATCTATGGAGGTACCATCACTGCAATCTTCTCCACCTCTATCTATGGAGGTACCTTCACTGCAATCTTCTCCACCCCTATCTATGGAGGTACCATCACTGCAATCTTCTCCATCTGTATCTATGCAGGTACCATCACTGCCATCTTCTCCACCCCTATCTATGGAGGTACCATCACTGCAATCTTCTCCATCTGTATCTATGGAGGTACCATCACTGCAATCTTCTCCACCTCTATTTATGGAGGTACCATCACTGCCATCTTCTCCACCCCTATCTATGGGGGTACCATCACTGCAATCTTCTCCACCTCTATTTATGGAGGTACCATCACTGCAATCTTCTCCACCTCTATCGATGGAGGTATCATCACTGCAAACTTCTCCACCCTTATCTATGGAGGTACCATCATTGCAATCTTCTCCACTCCTATCTATGGAGTTCCAACTGAAATTTACTTGCCTTCAATTCGGTAAAATATGATTTTTGAACACACTATGTTTATCTCCTAAATGAAATTAATATTTCTAAAGCTACACTTTCTTGAAAACTTTGTTTGCAAATCTGCAGGTATGGGACCAGTGTCCATTTCTTCCTGCCGACCCAAGACGCTTGTAATCACAAGAAACATCTGTTGTTCTCTAACTTCAATGGTAGCAATAATTCTTGCATACATTACTTGCTTTGTTTTCAAGGGTCGCCCTCCTGGTTCAAGCAGTGCAAATTTCCATGCATCTTGCATGATTCAATGTTACTCAAGTTAAAGAAGTACTACCATGAAGTATTGAATGAGCTGCCATTGACAGTGGGGTACACTGACAATAAATAAAAGAGGGCTTAGCCCTTCGAAAACAACATTTATGAGTGAGGTAAGATAAGGTCTCTTGTATGAGCTGAGGGTACCACATGGCATCTGGACCATTCACCAATACGGAGGTTTCGAGTTATCACTCTTCTGCGCGGGGAGGCGCAAATGGGTTGCGCAACAAACCGGAAGGTGGGGCTGTTTTTAGTGTCACAATGGCGGGTAATTCAAAATCTATCGATTCGATGCTGAAACCAGAATTACGATCCTTCCTAAAGGCAAGGGGTATGACTGTTTCAAATTACACCTTGACACAGCTGCGTGAGTTGGCGAATAAGGCAGCTGAACTTGGTTTACCAGTGCTGACGACTCCCGATGATGCGTCTTCATTCCTTTTGGAGAGAAGTACGGTTGTTGTTGACAACGAAAAAGTAACATTTCCCGTAGTTGTGTCGCCCGAACTGAAATCGTGGACCGACAACCTGACTTTGCTGCCGATGTTCTGTCAAGCTGACATCCTAGTTTACTTGCTAGGGCCGGCAAGTTGGAGCAAAGAGAGGCTGAAGGGGTTCAGGAAGGAGAAGGGCTACCGACTACATACCGATGGCCATATCCATGCTGTTGAGCTTCATAGTTTGTCACATAATCATACATATGTTCGAGCCCACTGCACCCGTGAGACATCACAGTCTGAGAAACCCTACTTAACCTGGTGTCTGCTGGAGAGGGGAAATGCTTGTATTGTGTCAGCAGGATGTGAATGTACAGGGTAAGTATTATTATTATCTGTATTTTCCTACTAAGTAATTTCCTGTGTGTAGTCTAGCCATAGTCAGTTGAATTATGTGTAGTGAGGTGTTAAAAATCAAAGTATGTTCATGAGCTTTTTAAAAAATTCTAAATATTTATTAAATAAGCTCTATTCCATATTTTTTCAGTGATGATGGTGCTTGTAAGCATGTTGTTGCCCTACTCTTCAGCTTAGTGGACTGGTCTGAAAGACATGTGGACAGGAATACAGAGACCTGCACCGATGTCAAGTGTGTTTGGGACAATGCTAGGAAAGAGTCGTTACCACTTAAATTAGCTGAAATTAATCCTTCACTACTCCACACAGACACAATCAACAATTATCGTCCAAGGAATGAATGTTGTTTTGATGTCCAGAATACATTGCATGAATTAATTAAGGACACTGATTGTCAAATGAATGAAGTCTTGGATAATGACCATAGTCAAGTTGCCTGTTCACTTCCCAAAACTATGCTTGAATTTGGCTTTGAATTTAAAAATTTGACAGTTTCACCCCCAAGTTTCATTGATTATGTTAAGCTTAACATGACAAGCAGTGATTGTGAAGAAATTAATTCACTTTCTGTGGGTCAGTCAGATAATGAAAACTGGTTTAAGTATCGATGTGGTCGACTGACTGCATCTGTCATTCCAAATGTGTTAATTTACAGTCAAAATAAAAGTGACAATTACATAGTAAAGCAAGTCATGTCTGAGTATAGAAATTTGTCTGCTGTTAGTAGTACTTGTGCCTCTTCAACATTAGCACCAGCATTGTATGGTGAAGAGCGTGAAGTCCTTGCCCGTGAATTGTATGAGTGTAAACAAAAAACAGACCATGTTGTCCTGAATGTTTATGTTCCAGGACTATTAGTAAATGAAAGCATGCCTCATCTTGGTGCCAGTCCTGATGGTGTTGTACATTGTAAATGTTGTGGTAAGGGCCTTTTAGAGGTTAAATGTACTTACAAATACAAAAATTGCAGTATTGAGGAAATTTGTTCTGAGAATTACAATGTATATAAAAATGAAAATGGAGTGATAAAGCTGACCAAGTCTTCACCTTGGTACAAGCAAATACAGTGCCAAATGGCAGTTGCAAATGTTCACTGGTGTGATTTTGTTCTCTATGTTGAAGGTACCATAAAAACTGGAAAGCATTTGATATATATTGATAGAATTTATTTTGACAAAATGGAATGGAAAAAAGATTTCCAGTCAATAACCTCTTTCTATGAATCATTCATTGTTCCTAAACTGTTGTCTTAAATTGATCTGCATTTGTAGTCCTGCAAATTATTGACACATGAAGTGTATGTGAGAAGTGTTAAAGGTTACTTTGACATGCATATACAGATTGTTTCATCCCAGTGTCATTCGAAGTGGATGATCATAACAGAACTCAAGTATCACCAAATACTGACTTCTATTAATTGTAATACTTACTTACTGGCATACATTATAGTATGTAAATTGAGAAACAAGATATTATGGAACGTAAATTGAAGTTTATTTCTGTACATTTGTCCAGCTAGTGTTATTCATAACAGTGTTTGAGATGTCAGTATCTGTTACTGTCAAGTACATGTACATGAAAAAGTAGTAAATAATATTACTATTGTTGTCATCATGTATTAATATGACTCCAGGTAATACTGTACATATGTTGTGTACAGACCTATTGGTGTAATTAGGCTTTTACTACAACACAAATGTACTGTTAAGTTAAATGGGGATAACTGTTGTGTAAACAGTTTATGATCTGTCATAGAAAAAGCACCTTGTAAATACCATGAGGCACTTAATTATAAACATCAACTTGACACATACTAACAAGTTTTCTACCTACCACTACAATGTATATTCAGTATTTGTCATCTTTAACGAGAGCCTAAGATAAGATATAGCTCATGTGGTTACTGTACCGAATTCATTTTTCATGAATGGGTATTATGAATGTTGAGTCGGTATTTCATCTTCTTAACCAACTTAAATACAGATAATGTATAATGGAATTGATTTCATAAAAATTACTCATCCTGTACTGACAGTACAACACTAGTACTACACTAACAGTACAAATTCATAACAATCGATGTCTTTTTCATTACTCAAACAATTCTTATAAATATAACCCATGACCAGGTTTAATACTTTTTGCATATCTAATATTTTGTATGTGTAATTGGTATAATTGGAAATTTTACATGTGTATTTTACCCAGATATGCAGATTATATGGGCCTCTGAGTTTTCACTTGTGTAGATTGTCTGAAATGCACACTGATTTGTTGAGTATTGTAATGATTGATCATAGTCCAGCTGCTCAATTTTCGAAGTTCTCTCAGCACTAAGGCATATAAGTGACATATATTCACATTGACTTAAGACTATCTTAGCGCCAACAGAGCTTAAAAAATCTAGGCCAAGATCTGTTTGATGCTAATGCAGTAATTGGATGTGGGTATAATTATGTACAAATGATTACATGTCAACTATTGTACATCACAGTATCAACAATAAACCATGATGTATTAAAAAAACCTGTATCACATTGTTTTGGGTCTTTTTCTCAGAGGATTATTCGAAAACAAGACACTGTTCTGTCAAGTCAAAATAAATGCATTATTTGCTTTACAACAGGTATTGAAGTTGAATTAGTTCCTGACTAGTTTTGGCATAAGATTACAATAAAATGCACACACTTTCACCATTTTGTTAACAAGTGGTTTCACTTCCCAAGGAATGATGTTACTTAAAAGTCGAAAACATTTTAGTCTCTGTTAAGCTCTCTCGACATGAATTCTAAGTTTTGCAATGCTTCTTGTCTTTTTAATTTCACTCACATTTAGTCTCTTTTTCTTACCCCAAGTACATTTTCGAGTAAATGGTGGCATATTTAAGGTAGCTCGCTTTCTTGTCAATAAATCACGAATATTGAAAACTCTGTCTGCCATGATATCTCCAGGTTCAATTAAGTCTAAAAATCCTGAATTCTCTGTAATATACCTATCTGAAGCATTACCACCATATAAGTCAGAGACAAACGTGAAAGTACCAGATGGTGATATGGCAAGTAAACATTTCCCAGTATTTTTAGATTTGTACGAACTGTAAGTAGCTGCTTGGGCTGAAGGTGATCTAGGTTTTTGAAAAAAGAACTCTGTACAGTCAATTATGGCTCGTGTTCTGGGATATAACTGCTTAAAAGACAATGGCATATATTTCTTAACCTGTAGTTTTGATGGCCATTTCAGTACATTATCAAAGCTTTGAGACATAAAAGTAATCCATGTTGCAAATATCTGACTAACACGTGACTTTGATATTCCAAACACATCTGCTAAGATATACTGCAGAAATCCTTGTCTCAGACGAACAAGAGTGAGAATAAATTCTTGATACATTGTCAACTTTCTACTTGCACCTGGACGACATCTTGAAGTATTTGTTATTTCACATGCAGCAGCATTGCCATTCCAGTAGTTCAAAACTGAACATTTAGAAACAAGTATGTTGAAGATGCCCAATAAAACAGCACAAGATGGCAATCCTGTATAATACCTTACATGTTCATCATCTTTAACAACAGTTTCCAAAAACAAGTCCCTAAATAGAGTTTCTTTGTCATCCAGTTTTTCAGTTTTACTTTTAAGGTCCTCATTCATGATATGGATGTCAGACATTGTCAGATCTGTCTGAGTTCCAGCTTCACACATCCAGCTCTTCTCTTCATCCTTCATGACATAGTCATGATCGTCACTGACTATGGGTGTGTTTGATTCTATAGCACCTGGAGGAAAATGAAACGAATATCTTGAATCAATTAAGGTCAATTTGCTCTTTTAAGAAATAATTACTTAATCTACACAACATTTTCATTCTGTATTCAAAATAAAGTTTCAACAAGATTTATCGTTTAAAGTTAAAAATTATTTATGAGTAGACCTTTTGAAAAAATTATTTTCCTTGTTGGTTGAAGGACTGTGATCTCTCCAACTGTGTAGGGTATGGCGGCAAAGTCTCTGCTTCCTGATAAATCAGGTGGAACCTCTGTAGTTGCAAGCTCTTTGGTGGATTTCTTCTCATCCAAGGCCAGGTTAAGTGATGAGTTTTGAGTAACTCTATGAAAAAAAATATAACTGATAATTTTCAGGTTCACAGTGTTTTACAACAGAATATTTATTACTTGCAAAAATAGAACAAACATCTAAAATAATTCGGTTTTATTATTCACAATTTGTAGATTTATACTGAGCAGACGTAAGGCCAAAGTTGACAATAATTTTGAATTAAACGAATAATTAAAACAGTCGTCTTTTCGACTATACTAATATTGACAAACGTCCACCATGAAAAACCTCGGATCTATTTATAGATCTGCGGCCAAACTCATTAAATTGTGTCAAAATAGAGGCTACAAGACTTTACAAAATCACTGAAAAATAAAGTATATGTGTAAGTGGTCATTACCTTTGAGTGGAGGACGTTTTAAAGTTGTTATAAGGGAAAAGTGTCGGACAGTCACAACCGGGCAAAAAATGTCTGGAACATATCCGACTGTACTTGTTCGGTGCCCATGTAGGCTCTCGTCGGACGAGCTTAATCCATCTTCTGCGAAGACTTGATGCCCTGATCTTGTTCGGGAAGGACAAAAAAGTCACCCCCTGCAGCCATGGGTACTTCTCCAGTTTATGCTGCTTTCGCGTCGATGCGGTGCAACCCGGAACACAACAGTGATGAGACGGCATATTTACATTAGCGACGGCCTGGAAACAGCCCCACCTTCCGGTGACGTAGCGACCCTTTTTCGCCTTTTCTAAAGAGAGCACTTACTAAGGGACGTAATCCGAAACCTCCGTATTGTCCATGGATTAAATACATGGAGACACCAAGTTCATGAGTAACCTTTGTAACTGTCCTGGCACATTCCCCCGACCTATTCAATGATTTCCATTCAAGAATGACTACGCAAATTGTATGTTGTGTAACACTGCATGAATGACTAAGTAAATTCAGGGATGAGTATAGGTATGAGTGAAAAAAAAAGAGGAAAATGGGCTAGGCCTTTTTGGAGCTGTGTTAATTGAAACAATATAATATATATCATGAACGCAAGCAGTGCCATCAAACACACAGAATTCCGCTGATTCACAGAAAAGTATGAGGGTCACGATCACCTTAGCGTAAAGTAACCCTTATTCATGAATATATACATAATTCTGACTGTAACAAATACACCCATTTAAAATGGCAATGAGCACCAATGAGTCCAGATATTCAGAACTTGGGGAAATCAATCTAAACTTGGTTCATTTAGAGCTTAGCAATGCAAGGAGGGCATGGCTGTGGGGAAAATAAAATGGTTCTGGGACTGTGAGACAGACTAACCTTATGTGATTGCATTATGAAATGGTGCCCTTCATGCCGCTAGTCTGATCACTCCATCCCAGCTTCTTCTAATGACAAGCATTGGTTACTGAATATCACTTCTAACCTAATCCTCGATCTTCATGTCTGATAAATGGGAGCTGGGACACATTGGAATTCTTGTGTAGTGGATCGCTGTGTGTAGTTGCCATACTGATAGGTGGGCCGTTGAAAAATGTTTGGGTGGCTAAATTAAGAGTGTGTCGCTGACGCAATGACCGGTTGTTGTAAATGTTTTCAAATTGTCAGAAACACACCGATCGGAACCCTGTCAACTGAGAAGTGTAACTGAAAATACTATGTAGCCCATCTAGTACACATTGGCTAACTTTCTAAGAGCGAATGGTCGAAGTTTGTTGGGTACACCGTCAATAAACTGTAGCACTAAATACAGAGATAGGTGCACGAAAACCGAGGCTCACAATAAGTAATGTAAGCTTTATGAGCTTGTGTAACAAGCATGTAAGAATGATCTCTTGTCGTGAAGCCATACAATGAGTTAAATGGTAGTCTTGCCCACGTACCTGCAACTTTGTAATGTCGAAACTACCCGGCCACTGAGAGACAGTGTTTTCACAAGAGTCATTGCGAGAGAGTAGAGTGCTCTCCCTTTCTTGTCTTACAAGTTCGGGAATGACAGTACAAGCAGCGTAACAAATAATACTGAGCCCATCTTTACTTTGACTAACCACGAGTCGTTCATGATACAATTACCTGAAAGTAAATTGCCGAACCGTTTTCCACCAAACTGCACATGCAAACATTCAAAGGAGAAAGGTTATGTCAGCACTTGAAGTGTGACCTGACAAACGGTGAGCTGTAGACATGATCCATGGTTCATGTGTGATCTGACAGATGGAAAGTTCTAGGTATGATCCATGTGGGACCCCACAGACTGAAATTGTATTTATGATCCATGTGTGACCTGACAGATGGAAGGTTTTAGGCATGATCCATGTATGACATCAGAGATGGAGATCTCGATGTATTGGTATGATCCATGTGTGACCTGACAGATGGAAGGTTTTAGGAATGATCCATGTATGACATCAGAGATGGAGATCTCGATGTATTAGTATGATCCACGTGTGACCTGACAGATGGAGAGGTGTTGGTATGATCCATGTGTGACCTGACAGATGGAAAGGTATTGGTATGATCCATGTGTGACCTGACAGATGGAAGGTTTTAGGCATGATCCATGTATGACATCAGAGATGGAGATCTCGATGTATTGGTATAATACATGTGTGACCTGACAGATGGAGAGGTGTTGGTATGATCCATGTGTGACCTGACAGATGGAAAGGTATTGGTATGATCCATGTGTGACCTGACAGATGGAAAGGTATTGGCATAATACATGTGTGACCTGACAGATGGAAAGGTATTGGTATAATACATGTGTGACCTGACAGATGGAGAGGTGTTGGTATGATCCATGTGTGACCTGACAGATGGAAAGGTATTGGTATGATCCATGTGTGACCTGACAGATGGAGAGGTGTTGGTATGATCCATGTGTGACCTGACAGATGGAAAGGTATTGGTATAATACATGTGTGACCTCACAGATGGAAAGGTATTGGCATAATACATGTGTGACCTGACAGATGGAAAGGTATTGGTATAATACATGTGTGACCTGACAGATGGAGAGGTGTTGGTATGATCCATGTGTGACCTGACAGATGGAAAGGTATTGGTATGATCCATGTGTGACCTGACAGATGGAAAGGTATTGGCATAATACATGTGTGACCTGACAGATGGAAAGGTATTGGTTTAATACATGTGTGACCTGACAGATGGAGAGGTGTTGGTATGATCCATGTGTGACCTGACAGATGGAAAGGTATTGGTATGATCCATGCGTAACCTGACAGATGGAAAGTTCTAGGTATGATCCATGTGGGACCCCACAGACTGAAATTGTATTTATGATCCATGTGTGACCTGACAGATGGAAGGTTTTAGGCATGATCCATGTATGACATCAGAGATGGAGATCTCGATGTATTGGTATGATCCATGTGTGACCTGACAGATGGAAGGTTTTAGGCATGATCCATGTATGACATCAGAGATGGAGATCTCGATGTATTGGTATGATCCATGTGTGACCTGACAGATGGAAGGTTTTAGGAATGATCCATGTATGACATCAGAGATGGAGATCTCGATGTATTAGTATGATCCACGTGTGACCTGACAGATGGAGAGGTATTTATATGATTCATGTGTGACCTGACAAATGACGATCCATGTGTGACCTGACAGATGGAGGAGTATTGGTATGATTCGTGTGTGGCCTGACAGATGGAGAGGTATTAGTATGATTCATGTGTGACCTGACAGATGGAGGGGTATTTGAGTATGATCATGTGTTACCTGAAAGATGGAGTTTTAGGTACGATCCATGTGTCACCTGACAGATGGCGAGCTGTGGGTATTATCCATGTATGGCCTGACAGATTGAGAGTTGGAGGTATAATCCATGTGTGACCTGAAAGATGGAGTTTTAGGTACGATCCATGTGTGACCTGACAGATGGAGAGGTGAGTGAGTGAGACAGTCAAACAACTGGAATAGCACTATTAGAACAAGTGTTTACCACTAACAATGTCCCCCACCGCTAAAAAAATGAAATATTTATAACATATTCACTACTTTTCACTCACAGTCCTAAAATGCGTGAAATGACTGGTGTCTGGATAATCACCCAGTGTAGGCTGTCGACAGACTTGAGGACATTGGTTGTATGGAGTATTGCATTAACATAACTTTGAACAGGGAACAAAGTGTCATGGTAATATTGAAAACAAGATCAAGATCACCCAAATTCACTGGTGTTTGGGTAATCCCCATATGTAGGCTGTCACCAAATTTGAAGACATTGGGTACAACAGTTCATGCGATGTCACATTAACAAGAGCTTGAAGAATGGTCAGAGTCGCGGTGACCTTGAAAATAAGGTCACGGTCACCCAAATCAACTGGTGTCTGTGTACGGTAATCCCCCAATGTAGGCTGTCACCAAATTTGAAGACATTGGGTACAAGTCATGAGATATTGCTTTAACAAGAGACAGGACGTACAGATGTGGCAGACTCATATATATATATATATATATTGTAGCCGTGTGTTTAATGGTTCGGCTCTGGGCTGCTGCTCAAGACGACACAAGGCAGTGGTGGTGAAGATGAAGATTTATTAAATGGAGAATGAAGCTGTTGCTTGGTCAAGTTCTGGAAAACGAAATGATGCTTCCACCTCAGCAACAGCAAGTGAAGTCATAAAACTTCAGAACCAAGTAAATAATTTAAATATTATAGTTCAAATTATCACAGTACTATCAGCTAGTGTATATATCACAGTGAATTATTCAATATCCTGTTAAAGTACCTGCGTAAAAGTTGTTCAAACATTCAAAAGCACAAGGTCAAAACCATGTTTACAATTTACCTTAATTAAAATGTATATTCCTAAACTTGTAGAATTATTGAATAAATATTACTTTCAATTATATGTTACTATTGTTTAAAAGACATTTTGCACCTTTTTATAGAGAATTATGAAGTAAAGAGGCAGATGGAAATAGATTAGAAAATTGGCCATACCTGGAAAACGAAATGGTGCTTCCACCTCAGCAACAGCAAGTGAAGTGAGGTGGGAAACAGGTGGCCAAAGGAAGTCAGGACAGAGGGCACAATAGCCAATAAGAACATAGGTAGCACATCAAAGGAAGTCTTTGATGTGTCCTATTAATAGAAAGGGAAACTCCCAAAGAATGGGTTACCTGGCTAAAAATAGAAAGGAAGTGAAGGGAAATCCTTGTTGACAAGGCTCCAGAAACAGAAGAAAAAGGTGAAGATGTACAGAGGTGGCATTCAACAGCAAGACACAGACAACATGGAACAAATGAACATTGAACAGATAATGATGTCTATGAAATATGTGATTAATGATTTTTATGAATTATGCTGTGAAAAATACAGTATTAATAACATACTGCTACATACACATTATGGTGCCCGTCCCTTAGGGCTCTAGGAAACACACCGTCGTACCGTCAGACGAACACACCCTTCTGGCCTTCCCTGGACACCTTTCCTCATGAATCCAAAGCCGGATAGAGGCGACGCACTGCATGGTTCACAGTTTCCACGTCTTCTTCTTTAAATGGCGCAGAGGGTATCCCCCCTCTGTGGGCAATAACCTTGCCCTCCGGTTCAACCTTCGCCACCTGGTGTCCCACGACCAGCCCTGTGTTTTCTTCTCCGTCCTGACGTAGAGGCGCAGAACAACCACCGTGTCTGAAGGAAGAAACTTCTCCTCCCGAATTAATCGGCGCCATCTCGTAACTAGGAGTGCCCCTGGCATCTCTCCTACCCCTCACTCTCCGGGTTAACCATCTCTTAAACCTGTGGTATCCTAAAACTATCCCTATGATACTAACTACAATTACTATAGCCAATATGGCATATGGCCATTTTGGATCCTTATCCTCTATAACCTGATTCTGCATTCCCTTCAATTCATTTACTAACTGGTCCATTGATATTGTTTCTAGGTCTTTTAACTGATCTGGCAATTTCGTTGTGTTCATCGTACTGAGGGTAGAATGAACCGGTTCCCACCATTTTAGACTTGTAATATTAAATACCTTGATAGCTTCAAAGAAAAATTCTTCTACATGAAATTGACTTTGTTTCTGGTAATGTGGTGGCAATGTCACGTGATCATTTGAGGCATAACAGCCTATATTTAGCCTCACGATGCCTAATGGAGGTTCAACAATGACTGTCGAGGCTACTGCTACATTATCGTGGCAGATAACAGAGAAGCTTAGTTTTCTCATGGTTGTAACTACCCACACGCCATCAGATAAGTATTCTGCTAAAGGTAAGACAGATTTCAACCTGATAATGGCTTTGCATTTGTCTTCAAAGTCAGCTTTCTTATTCACGAATAACGTAGTGATACACAACTTACTTAGGTTTATAGGATAAACAGGGTTTTTAATAGAACAATAACCAGTCACGGGCCTAGTACATTTTTCTAATTCCTCGGAGGTAAGTAATACAAATTTAGTCCGCTCCACATTTACCGCAAGTGAATCTGCTTCGAGCTGGTGTTGTGCCACCATGTTATCTAATTCATTAGATTGGAGATTCTCCATAAACCTGGGTACTGGTAGATTATGAACTTTATAAACTTCATACTTTCCACTAACATCTAGCAAAGGAATTTTTAAAATCACTAAGATCTCATGTTCATATATAACTGTAGAACTTTGCAAAGTTCTACAAAAACGCCATAACTCTTTGCTAGGATCTTGTGGCAATTGCACTGTGCGAGGCAAGTGGGTACTAATATCGATGAGTAATTTCTTCAAATTAGATGGGGTAATAGTACTTGGTGTCAATTTTCCTAGTGCCAGGATGTTCAACTGTAACTGTAAATGTTGTAGATAAAACATTGTTTTCTGTATAACTTCACGAATTTCTCCAACGACCAACGAACATCCCAAATACACTATTACATAATGTTCAAACTTTAACATTCTATCTTCTAATGTTCTGGTGATATTCAGGAACTTCATGTCCACTTGGTGTAAATCATCTGCCAGTTCATTGATCATATGCCTATTTTCTGAAATTTCAACCCTGGAAGTGTTCAGTATAGAGAGACTTTCTTCCACAACATGCGTTAGAGCTTTCTGATTCCTAAACAAAATTTCCACATTCTTATGTATTGCTTCCAGGTCTTCCTCAGATACTGTGCCAAACAGAAAACTCAGTGCTTTTCCTACATAGGGCAGTACTGATCGTTTAGATCTGCCTTTACTTAATGTTTGAAAGTCTTCAAACATTTCCCTTAGCTTCATTTGTGTAGCTCTCAGTGATGAAATATCACTGCTTAAACCGCTGAATAACACAACAATATCCTTCTTAGTTGGGTTGTAATTGCGACTGACTATGCTATTTGTAACTGATGCAACTCCCTCTATATCTGCTTCTAACTTGTCAATAAGCCGTTCATAAAGTTTCAAGTCTATAACAAATGTCACCAGCCAATGCGACCTCTTTATGGAAATATCCTTCACCTTACGGAACACTACATTTTCACGTATTAATAGTGAATTAACAATGGTTAACCCTAAGAGGAAGAATATTACCGCTGCTGTCATGCTCCTATGAACAGAGACAACAACATACAACCTATCATATATGTTTGATTCCTACATCCCACCCTAGGATGATTCATCACTACAAAAGGCTTACAATCGCCTCTAGTAATCGTTTTTCGTCTTTGCGTTGTGTTCCTTTTTTGTATTACCAACTGCTTCTGTGTCCCGTCTATTACTGTCATTAACATTGATCTCAATCAACTCAGTGTCTGTATCATTCAGTCCGTAATTGTCATTATCACTGTCTGATTCACTTCTTTCTGGTAATACTACCAAGGTTGCCTTTCGATGGGCTCTATTGTTTCCTTATTGCATTCTTTCGCTCTATGTCTCGGAATGTCACATTTGAAATATTTCTTCGGAATCCTGTAATGGTCTACTTTCATAGGCTCCGGTGTAACCCTACCTATTCTATCACCAAGTTCACGTGTTCCTAACCTCAAATCAAATCTCCCTTGTAAATGTTGCTCTTTAATCACTACTGCCCATGTACCGCGACTACTTTGAAACGCCACCAATCTGATTCTGTCATCGGGAATGTCGGCTAAACTGACATACTTATACAGAGATTTGATCCACTCTTTAAACTTTCTAGGTTCGCCTTCATATGGCTTTACATACTGGGACAGGCTTTGAGATGTTATTACTTCAGCTAATTGTCCTACCCGTGACTCCACCGTCACCGACAATGCTCTCATCCCAGCCATTATTGTTTCCGGGAGATGTCCCAACTGAACAGCAATATGCCCAAACAGAGTTTCAATATTTTCTGCCATTTTTGTTATAATCCCTTGAATTTCCTATACACTAACCTTCAGTTTACGTAGCTACTTGTTTCTTCAAATAATACTGACTTACTTCCTCGGTAATACCTTACCTACTGTGTCAAATGCCTAACAATTACCAACAACAAACC
Organism: Haliotis asinina; assembly: GCF_037392515.1. NCBI lineage: Eukaryota > Metazoa > Mollusca > Gastropoda > Lepetellida > Haliotidae > Haliotis > Haliotis asinina. Next base: position 72,670 of record NW_027133920.1, read on the forward strand.
CACAGTCAGAAAATGGTACCCGAGGAGAGATATGGTATCAGAGAGAAACCAAAAGTCACCTACCTAGTACTTGATGTCCTTGCCTGGATCCGGGTCACGGCACCAAAAGAAGAGGGAGTCCCTTACGTGTAACACAACACGATTCGTCAATCCAGGCTAATTTTATTGTAAGGAGAAAGTACAGTTTTAAACGGGCGATGGTTCTGGCTCTGGCTCTGACCCTCAGTCTCGCTCGGAACCTTTTCTGCTGTGGGCTGCTGGAGAGGTTGTTGGTTGTGTCTCGGTCGTCTGCCGCCTCTGCCGCCTCTGTCTCTTCTCTTAGAAAAACCTTCGTTCTTATGGGCAGAAGTGTGCGTCCTACTTTGAGCCCCCTGACCCAATTCGTGACCCTATCATCACGTTTTCTGTCAGGTATGTCGTACCGACATCTTTAAGCTGTTTGTCACATCTGGTCGTCGACACTTGGTCCATAGCCTCAGGCTGAAGTATCGGGTCGTGATCCTTCACCTACTATTCCAGGCTGTTTAACTGTCACAGTGCCCCACAATTTAGTACATGAACTACTTCTTTAGACCGATGGTCATCTATCAAGACTGTCCATCGTCAGCAAAAACATACACACACTTGTTAGCTTCAGTAACCAGTCCAAGCATACGTGACTCTCTTCAGGTAGCTTGACCCTCGTTACAGTTTTTCACCACATAGCTGTGTTACACTAAGTCTGTTAATCAGTATTTACTCACAATCATGTGTGCTTCTACCAGATTTCCTGAAGCAATTCCGCTTCGTAGGATTGTTGCTCCTGTAATTGTGAAAGCTTTGGTCAAGTTTTTCACCTTAGTTGGTTTGCCAGATGTTGTTCAGTCTGATCAGGGCTCAAACTTTATGTCAAAGGTGTTTCAACAAGCTATGTACCAGTTAGGTATTAAGCAAGTTAAATCTAGTGCTTATCATCCAGAGTCACAGTGAGCTTTAGAGAGGTTTCATCAAACTTTGAAGAATATGATCAAGACTTATTGTTTTGACACAGACAAAGATTGGGATGAGGGTGTGCATTTGTTGTTGTTTGCTGTCAGAGAGTCAGTTCAGGAAAGTTTAGGGTTTAGCCCCTTTGAGCTTGTGTTTGGTCACAGTGTGCGTGGGCCACTGAAGCACTTAAAAGAACAATGGCTCAATGACAGACCTGAGATCAATCTGTTAGACTATGTGTCTACATTTAGGGACAGGCTATTAAAAGCAAGTGAGTTGGCCAGAAGAAACTTGAAAGTTTCTCAAGATAAAATGAAGCTAAACTATGACAAAAAGTCAAAAGAGAGAAATTTCACTTGTGGTGAGAAAGTGTTAGTTTTGCTTCCCATTGCTTGTCAGCCACTGAGAGCAAGATATCAATTTCCATATGTTATTGACAAAAAGGTTAGTAACACAGACTATGTCGTCTTGACACCTGGTCGTCGTAAACAAAAGAGATTGTGTCATGTCAACATGATTAAGAAATATCATGACAGGTTAGAAACCAAACATGTCATTTGTATTGCCACACTCTCCCCAGTTTCTGATTGTACTAAAGACAATTGTGAAAATGTTGACAACATTGATGATTGTGTTAACAATGTGAAGTTCGATGATCTTAGTGATAATGTTTCACCAAAGTTGACAAAATTCTGTGTTAGCTCACCTTGATGAGAAACTATCACATTTGTCCTCTGAACAGAAAGTTCAGATGTCAGATTTGCTTTATGAGTTCTCTCACTTATTTCCTGATGTGCCTGGTCGAACTGATGTTGTTAGCCATGATATAGATGTAGGTGATGCTGTGCCTGTGAAACAACACCCATATCGGATGAATCCAGTGAATCGTGAAATTCTACGGAAGGAGGTGAAATACATGCTGGACAATGACATTATTGAACCCAGTGACAGTTCGTGGAGTTCACGATGTGTTCTTGTGCCGAAGAGTGGAGGTGGTTGGCGCTGCTGTGCTGACATGAAAGCTGTCAATGCACTGTCACAAACTGACTTGTATCCTATTCCGAGAGAGGACGATTGCATTGATCGCATTGGTCAAGCCAAGTATATGAGTAAGTTTGACTTACTGAAGGGCTTCTGGCAGATTCCACTCACAGACCGTGCGAAGAAAATATCGGCATTCGCTACACCAGATGGACTGTATCAGTACAAAGTGATGCCGTTTGGTCTGAAGAACGCTCCAGCGACATTCCAGAGACTCGTCAACAATGTCACATCAGGCCTTGATCGTGTCGAGGCGTACATGGATGATGTCATCGATTACGACATGGAGTTGGATGACCATCTGAAAAGGACTCGTGCTTTCTTCGAAAGACTGTCTGAGGCGAAGTTAACTCTGAATCTCGCCAAGTGCGAATTCGGAAAGGCACAAGTGGAATTTTTAGGGCATGTTGTAGGGCACGGCCAGGTACAACCAGTTCATGCTAAAGTTGAGGCAATTGTACATATTCCAGTACCTCAATCTAAGAGAGAACTCATGAGATTCTTGTGTATGGCTGGCTATTACAGAAAGTTTTGTCAAAACTTCTCAGATGTTGTATTACTAACCTTTTGGGTAAAAAGGTAAAATTTCAGTGGGATAGCAGTTGTCAGACTGCATTTGAAAAAGTCAAAGCCATACTCATGAATTCTCCAGTATTGCAGGCACCAAATTTTGAGAAAGCATTCAAGTTGCAAATTGATGCAAGTGATGTTGGTGCAGGTGCTGTCCTTATTCAAGTGGATGATTCAGAGATTGAACATCCAGTTTGTTATTTTTCAAAGAAATTTGACAAGCACCAAAGAAATTATTCAACCACTGAGAAAGAGACATTAGGTCTTTTGTTAGCTCTACAGCGTTTTGAAGTGTACCTTGGTACCACCACTTTGCCAATTGAGGTTTTCACTGATCACAATCCCTTGACGTTTCTTCACAAAATGAAGAATAAGAATGAAAGACTTATGAGGTGGAGTTTGACCTTGCAAGGGCTCAGTCTTGTGATTAAACACATTAAAGGCAAAGACAATGTTTGTGCTGATGCACTTTCCAGGGTATAACTATATGATGACCTTTGTCATTGTAATTTTGGAAGACGTTTGCATATTACTCATATTATTACGTCATGTTATTATTGCTATGATTGTAACAGAAAGTTTCTGCGAAACTTTCTTTTCCTCAAGGGGGAGAGTGTTACAAGTGTGTATTTCCTGTGTATTTTGTTATTAATTCAGTAGTAATTGTGATTGTGTCACAATGTTTGGTGTTTTGGATAGTTAATATTATGGGTCACATTTCGTTTTAATATCTGGTCAACACTTTTAGCATTCTGGCATTCCGGAATTTACCTGCTCCTAGTTTTTGATGTTTCGCTTCCGGGATACTGTTTCAAGACCATTCTACAGTGTTGACGATGTTAGTTTGTGCCCGAACTTTCGGGAAGTGGCTTAGTTTATATAAATAGGCTGGTTGCCGTGTGGAGGGCGACACTCACACTGATATTCATACCTATCTGCTGGATTTACTTCTCTGCCACGCTTGGATATACTGCCAAAGCTTGAAATCCTGTCAACATTATCTGCTGTCGCACCGATCGCTTTGTTTACATTTCGCCATAGCTGTTCCCTCTCACATCAAGACTTTGGTGAGTTTGATATATTGTATTTTTGTGACCCACTGACTTAGATTTGATTTGTATTTGTAATCAGCATTGATATATTGACTTGTGACTCTGTATATCTCGCTCTCGTGGTTTATCAGTATATTATTTGAACGTAAACAACTTGTCTTGTTCTGTTTTGCTGGTTTACAAAGGTGATTTCATAAATAGTTTGTCACGGCAAATTCTTAACCATAACAGCGGCTATTGACTCTTGTCTCCGTGTGATGACATGAACTGCTTACAGACATTGTGAAGACTGTGTTGCTTTGTGTGAACGTTCCATATCTGACGACACTGCGTCTTCAGTCCTTCCACATAGTCATCTTTGTTAACCTCTGTGCATGTGCTCTGTGATGTAAACTTTATGTACATGTAAACCTTATTTCCAACAGGAGCACTCCGAATTATTACTTACTCTGTATTAGTTCATTACTTTGCCAGTTGATTAGTTAGTTAGTTAGTTAGTTGGATAGTTGGTTGGTTGGATAGTTTAGTTAGCCGATCCGTCAGTTAGGTAGTTAGTTAGTTAGAGAGTGTTACTGTCGTACTTACTTCCCTAGTGTTGTTATTATGTAAGTGAAAAAAAAAAGTCTTGATCGCGACCTTAACTCTTACCCCCTGTCAATATTCAGTACCCTTTAACTGCAGGGATAAACCTGGCTCAGAAAACATGTGAGATAAAATCTCACATGGGATCAAAAGCATGAGATTTTTTTAAATCTTATGAGATTTAACTGATCATGATCGTTCAGAAGAAATAGAAAACGAGACAAATAAGACATTGTCAAAATCAATTTCAAGTCAAGCAATCCTGATTTGCAATGAATTAAAAGTCTGTAGATCTACTAGCCTCACCATTGGTGTCTGCATTCTGGTTGTCATCAAGATCAGCGACTCTTTCAACATCAGTCAACCAGAGGCATATACTGCCAACTAGCAACTCTGAGGTCATAGATGAAGTTTATGTTTATCAAGAGAAAATATCAACTTATAAATTATTATTGCTACTGCATATCATACACCAGTTGAAAGGACTAATCTTACTGTTTATAAATATGAAAGTTATTTTCATCATATTTTTCACGTAATACGACTACAACTTAAATAAGTTAATTTGTAATGAAAATGCAGGCATACACATTTATATGTCTAGATGAACCAAAGAAGAAGAAGAAACTGGAGCCTTTTTTTTATTTGTAACAAGTCATGACATCCCCTTCACTTTTTCTTTCATATGTTCATTTATACTCGATCAGAAAATTGTTCTAGAAAGATTTCTGAAGTAATATGTATGGTCATGTATTTCCCGATATCAGTGGCAATTCGCTTGGTAACCTGATACAACAGCGTGAAAATCCTGCGTTTTAAAATCGATCGCACAATAAAGATTGAAATGGTAAATTATAATGTTCGTTAGATAATTTTTATGGGTACTGTTGTTGATTTTATTGTTCAGCTTATGTGATCTGTTTACTTATATCCTCTACGCATTGTTGATTTGCTCACTGAGAACTCGGATGTGGACCCGTTGCCGAAGCATGTGTGTGCGAAAAGTTATTTTTCAATAACATTGCGGAAAATGGTTTACAATGCTTATCTTGTCGATAAAAGTTGTCGGTCAAGTTGTTTCTTCGTTTTCTTTCGTAGTCTTTAAGAATTTAAATATTTTAATATCGAATAAGATGGTTTCGTTAGTAGCCGCCCTTTGTGTGACGCTGCAGAACACAACTTCCGAATGCGAACTCTGTACACCGTCGCACTGTGCATAAACAACACAGTACTGTGAAGTTCAGAGTTTGCCATACTCCTTTCAGCGCAGTTCATTCTGTGCAGCACTGTGTGACGATGTTCGATGTTCCATACCAGAAGTTATGTTTCGAAGATTAAAAATAGGTAGAAAGCAACGGAAATATCTTTGACAGGACACAATAACGACAAATCCTTTCTCAGTAAAACAGATTTATAAACTTCCTATCATACAGGTGAGCAGGGTGCGATTTTAAATCGCTGCAGGTAGATTTGAGTGCGACTTTAAAACAACTAGTGTGATAAAATCGCGATATCGCGGCCCAAGTCAATCCCTGTAACTGTGGGAATATATCATATATCCCTGCATTTTATTTGCATCCCTGCCACAGAGTAATATCTATATATATGGATGGGTGTGCATGCAAGTATGTGAGTGTGAATGGTGTACTAAACCTCATTAGATATTAAAACATGAACTGAATACATAGTCCATCCTAACCAAGTAAACTGTTAAGAAGTCTGTGTTAGAGTAGGTTTGTGTTCAGTGATTCCCAACTTGTAGGTACTATTGTCTCTACTAGTTAAAGAGTAACTTAGTCGTCCCTGTGCTTCCCATACACATATTCCAACTGCGTGCGTGTACATACAATTGCACTGCCACCATCTGCGTAACTAACACTTACCACTAACCACTAGAAGTACCTTTGTATTACTTCTAAGTTTTAGTTAGCATCGTTCCGGGGTTAGTCCATACCTAGACATTAATCTTTGTGGTCAAGATATATACATATTGTTACAGTGCTGGTTACCTTTATCAGTCAAGGGTTATGTTGGTTGGTAAATTGTTAACTCACACCGTCTTTCTCTGATGGTTAGCCATCATCCTCTCTCATTAGCCTCCGTGCACACGTCTTGAATGTGTGCTTAATGTTTCCTTAGCATATGTTTCACGGTCTTACAGTGTAGTATACTAGGCTGAGTGTAGTATCCATGGACAGAACCCATCTCGTGCGTCTGTATTTCATATAAAAACAAATTGTTTGTATCACTATCTCAGGTGCTTCATGTGCGCCATACCCAATAGAATTCCTGTTAAGGGATTAAACTTCACTTCAGAGGTTTATAACTCATCCAGAATAATGGCAACACCGAATATGTCAAAGGAGGAGGTAGATCAGCTGGTTTCTTCTTTGAAAAAGTTAGGTTTACATCCTAAAGCTGAGACACCAGAAGACTTACTGCAATGGATCACTTTGGTAAGCATAGTCCCAAACTAGAGGAACCAGCAGCTGCACACACCCAGCCTCTACCGGCCACAGTAACTTCAGCCAAGTCCCCACAACTACCTTACTTCTCAGGTGACAGGACGGGAGATGCAGACTTTGATCAGTGGATGCATGAGTACACATGTATGCGTTCTCACTACTCTATGGACATTGTGCTGGAAGCAGTCAGACGTTCCCTTCGCGGCAAGGCTGCCAGGGTTGCTATGCACGTCGACAAGGATGCACCACTAGACGCCCTCGTCAGTAAGCTCGATAGTGTATTTGGTAATATGCATACCGAACATAACATCATAGCCCAGTTCTACACGGCTAAGCAAGGAGATGAAGAAACTGTAGCAGAATGGTCCTGTCGCCTAGAGGATATTCTGAGCCAAGGAGTTATCCTTGGTAAGGTCAATAATAGTGACGCAGAAGAGATTCTCCGGGACACACTGTGGACTGGTCTTCGAGCTGATCTGAAAGATCTGTCTAGCCACAAAATGGATCAGGATGTTTCATATGAGCAGTTCCTTAAGTACCTCCGTCAAATTGAAGATGATCTGCTGAAGAGGAAATCAACCTCCAAGAAGACGTACGCAACCAATAAAACAGCTGTCAGCACAGATAACGCAGAACTCAAAGAGATTAAGGGTTTATTAACATATATGTCAGCCGAAATAGCAACTCTCAAGGCACAAGTGGACAAGAATGACAGGCAAGAAAATGAACAGGGTCAGTCTTCCACGGGTCAAGGACAAGGTCAACAATGGCAGATGCCCCCTAGGCAATGGACTCGACCTCCCAGGACTAGAGCAAGTCAACCCTCCTTTGCACGACCCCCGCGTGGCCGAGGGACCCCAGTGCCACGCCATGGACCCCAACCCTTTAAGGACATCCCAAGATGCTATCGATGTGGACTGCCTGGACATATCCAGAGGGGATGCAGAGCAGTCATTGATGGAGACTCTTTAAACTACCACAGGCCTGTGGGGAGGGGCGGCCCATGGGCCTAAGACATGTCACCAATCAACAGATAACAGCCGAGATGGTAGGGGATCCAACAGAGAGCACAGTGACCATTAATGGGGTCAAGTGCAAGGCTCTACTGGATACAGGGGCAACCATCTCATCTATATCAGAGACATTCTACAGGCAGAACTTCCCTGATGTTCCTCTCGAACCGCTAAAGCAACTTCTACATGTAGAATGTGCCAATGGAGAACTCCTGCAGTACCTGGGACTAATTGTGGTTGACCTGGAAGGGACTGGAAGCACATCTACCAAGATAAACTCAATATTACTCGTAGTGCCAGACAGCTCGTACAATACGAGAATACCAGTCACGCTAGGCACAAACATCCTCTCTATCTACCTAGACCAATGCAAGGATCAGTATGGATCAAGATTTCTACAACATGCAGACCTACACACACCTTGGTACCTAGCATTCCGTAGCATGCTGCTCAAGGAGAGAGAACTTGCAAGGAACAATTACTCAGTTGGGAAAGTTAGAAGCGCTGAACCAGGTCACAAGATTATCCCAGCCAACTGTGAGATCCACATTGCTGGCTATGTTGATAGACCCCTACCCTATAAATCGACTAATGTTGTTGCACAGCCTACCAGAGGATCACATATTCCTGATGACCTTGACATCGTATACACCTTAGTATCTTATGATGGAACTGGACAGAAGATGCTTGTTGATGTACATGTTTCCAATCTTACTACTCGCTCTGTGTCCGTTCCCAGTCGTGCCCTTCTATGTGAGTTGCAAGTCGTGACGTTAGAAGACATACCACAGACTGCTTCATCACCGAATGTATCTGGAGATACTTCCGTCTTGGACCTCATGGACTTCAATGAAACAGCTGTTTCAGAGGGAGAGCTCGCGCAGGGAAAAGAAGTCATCAAGGACTACTTGGATGTATTTCCCTTAGGAGATACCGACTTGGGACACACAGACAGGGTCAGACATCGGATTGAACTTACAGATGACAATCCATTTAAACAGCGTTATCGAAGAATACCACCAGCTATGTACGAAGAAGTTAAAGATCACCTCAATCAACTACTTCTCTGTGTTGTCATCAGACATTCTCATTCCCCATGGTCTTCCAATGTTGTTCTAGTATGTAAGAAGTCAGGAAAACTTAGACTTTGTGTGGATTTTCGCCAGCTGAACCAGCGGACCGTTAAGGACAGCTACGCTATCCCCAGGATTGAAGAAATGTTTGAAGCTCTGTCAGGTTCAAGCTTTTACAGTACCTTGGATATGAAAAGTGGATACCACCAAGTAGAAATAGAGGAGACGCACAAGCAGCGAACTGCCTTTACTGTTGGGCCGATGGGATTTTATGAGTACAATCGCATGCCCTTTGGATTGTGCAACAGTCCAGCGACTTACCAAAGACTCATGAACGAATGTTTTGAAGTCCTACCTCTATGTCTCATATACTTAGACGACATCATCGTATTCTCATCGACAATTGATGAACATCTAGAACGGTTGAGCCAAGTATTTCAGCGAGTCAGGGAGACAGGACTGAAACTTTCACCCAGAGAAGTGTTCATTTTTCAAGAAGAAGATCAAATTCCTTGGCCATGTTGTCTCTGAAGATGGAATATCAGCTGATCCAGACAAAGTGGAGAGAGTTCTAAACTGGCCAAGGCCTAGCAATTGTTCTGAAGTTCGCCAATTTCAGGGATTTGCAGGGTATTATCGTAAGTTTGTGAAGGATTTTGCCAAGATTGCCAAGCCGTTATCTGCACTCATGTCACATGGAAAATCCAAGAATTCCAAGAAGTCACCTGATCAACCATGGAAATGGGAACAAGAACAAGAACAGGCCTTTGTACACCTCAAGACACTGTTGGCTTCACCACCCGTCCTTGCATACCCAGATTACAGTAAACCATTTGAAGTACATACAGATGCCAGTAGGCAGGGACTTGGAGCAGTGTTGTACCAGGAACACGATGGAGCCAAAAGGGTTATCAGCTATGCGAGTCGGGGACTAATCGAGTCAGAAAGCAACTACTCAGCTCATTGACTGTAGTTCCTTGCACTGAAGTGGGCAGTTAGTGAGAAGTTCCACGATTATCTCTTTGGAGCAAGGTTTACAGTACTGACTGACAACAACCCCCTTACCTACGTCCTCACCAGTGCCAAATTGGATGCTACAGGCCACCGATGGCTTGCAACTCTCTCCGCCTACAATTTTGACATCCACTACCGACCTGGAATGAAGAACGTAGATGCAGATACTTTGTCGAGATTGCCAGACCTGGGACACCAAGAAGACATTTCCATGGATTCTGTAAAGGCCATCTGTGGTATTGTTCACGCTCAACCATTTGTGGAATCACTGTGTCTCACAGCAAAATCATTAGAGGAGGACCTCCACATGACAGAACATGATCTACATGGGATGACAGACAGGGACTGGCGTATGGCACAAGCTGCCAATGCAACATTAGCTTCTTGGATACAAGCAGTACGAGACAAGAGACAGCCGAGAAGAGAAGAGTTTCCTCATACACTGGCCAATACATGCTTATATCGGAGCTTCCATTCTCTTGTTCTTCAACGTGGGATATTGTATTGTCAAATCAGGGTAAATGGAGATACAAAAGATCAACTAGTGTTACCATCCAACTTCATCAATGATGCACTGCAAGGCCTTCACAATAATATTGGTCATCCTGGGCGTGACAGAACCCTTTCATTAATTCGAGACAGATTCTACTGGCCTGGCATGCAAGCAGATACTGTCGATTGGATCAAGAACTGCGACAGGTGTCTCAGGAGGAAAACACCTACTAATGTCTGTGCCCCTCTCGTGTCCATCACCACGTCACAACCATTGGAGTTAGTCTGCATGGATTTTCTCACCCTAGAGGCTTCAAAGGGAGGATTTCAGCATGTGCTCGTGATCGCCGATCATTTCACAAGATATGCTTTAGCAGTGCCAACGAAGAACACTACAGCCAGGACCACGGCAGAAGCATTCTACAAAAACTTTGTCCTTCATTATGGAATGCCCATGAGAATCCACAGTGACCAAGGAGCTAACTTCATGAGTCGAATGATGAAAGAACTCTGTATCATCCTAGGCATAGCCCAGTCGAGAAGTACACCATACCATCCGATGTGTAATGGAATGACAGAGCGCTTTAACAGGACCCTACTTAACATGCTTGGTACTCTGAAGCCAAATCAGAAGCGAGACTGGAAAGGATTTGTCGGTCCACTTGTTCATGCTTACAATACAAGCAGACACGAGTCAACAGGCTATTCCCCTGACATTCGAGTGAGAGGTGCAACAATCCAGTCTGGAGACCGAGTGCTGGTAAAGATTCTTGCTTTAGAGGGAAAACACAAGTTATCTGACAGGTGGGAAGAGGATCCGTATGTAGTTCTTTCTCAACCTAACCTGGACATACCAGTGTTTGTAGTAAAGAAGGAAAACGGAAATGGAAGGACAAGGACCTTGCATCGTAACCTCCTCTTACTCATAGGATCTTTATCAGCTGAGGACAATGGAGAACCTACAAGATCAGCTTCAACTCAAGGACTGGACACCCAATTAGAGCCAGACTTTGAGACAGAACCATCAGTGTCGAATCAGGATGAATTGCTTGTTGGACTTCCAACGGAGCCTGGTGATCCTACTGTCGCCAGCGAAGAATCCTTGGAAGGTGATTCTATCTCACAATCTGAAGGTGACAACCTGATGAGTGTAGAGGTAGCTAGCCATCCTTCTGGTGGTGACGACCATGTGCCACGGGAACCAGATAATCCCGGTACAGCAGATGGCAGAGAAGAGGAAGCAGCAGATGTTAGTGTTTGTGAGGAAGAGGACACAGACCCAGGAAAAGGAGTCACTACTCCTGTGCCCGTGAATGACAGACAGAGGCCAAGTCCAAGACCCAGACTAAGGTCAAGTCCAAATCCAAGACCAAGACCAAAACCACCACCAAGGAGGTCACTCCGACAGAGACGGTCACCGGAGTGGCAATGCTCAGGAGACTATGTAATGAGCCAGACCATAGTAGATGATCTGGGGGACAGGGCTCAACTCATTGAACAGCTTGCATCAGCTGGTATCTTTGAGCGGATTGGTGGTGCAATGTCGCAACTAATTGTCACCTTACTCAACAATGCCAATAAATGACAGGGACGTCATTTAAGTGAAGGGGGGAAGTATGTGCCAGACTCATATGTGTGTATATATATATATATATTTGTATATAGTTGTTCTTAGGTATCAATCATAGCACTGTTTCCATTTGATAACAATGGACACTTAAAGAATCTTAGCAATGTTTTTACACTTCATTTTACTCTTAGTCCATACCTCTGCATAGTAGGCCTTATTGACACTCAGTCTAATCTCCACTAATTGTCAATGTCACACTGCATGCTTTCAACACTCTTTGCCACAACCCTCAAGTCATTTCTATTGTTCGCTGATAGGCCAAGCTGACCACTGTTTAACACAAAGTTCAGATTTTAAGCTCAGATGCTGTCTTGCTTCATTGAGAGCAACACATAACTACGGTCGTGTGATGATTTAAGGTTGGTCCATATTGTATAAAATACTGTATATATGGATAATTTCAATGGAAAATTGATGCATATGTGGTATATTATCCGTAGTTCCGTGTTTGATTTGTGTGGCGGATGCAGTTGTACTCTTAAACCTCACTTTATAGCATATCACTTGTATAGAGACTCTTTGCATACATTGTTATTTGCCATGCAGATCTGTGGTCACTCAGAAGGATATCTGGTTCTATCAGCTTGGGTACCCTCAACCTGGTATGTAATACCTACATGTATATCATGGATGTATTAATTATAACATTTCCTGAAGGCACCTATAGTTTTTATGATCGCTGCATATTTATATCGATGTTATGTACCATTATACCTTGTGACATAGTTCAAATATATTTGAGCAGATGAATTCTATATATTTATTGAGTGATCTAAATATGTACATACATTATCTGCTTAATTGTATTTAATATATTTCCTGTGTTCTTTCAGGCTGCTTAATAACCAGAGTAAAAATAAACACATCAGCCTCACAACCCACAGCTGTTTGTATTTGTTGTCAACGGGATGCAAACATAGTGCTGTTATACAGACGTTGCTGAATACAAAGTACCCCCTTCCGCATTCCAGTGTGGAAACTTATGACTAATGGTACTGTTTGGAAAATACAAGATAAAAACTGGCTATAGACTGCCAACAACAGAAGGCAGATGACCATTCGATGGGGACTTACTGTACCTTTGCTACCTGCATGGACCCTAGTTGGATTTACACCATCCCCTCAGTTGTTGCACATTGTAAATAATGGTAACCCAAATTGAAATAACAAGAATACTACTTTTAAAAATCCTGGAAAGTTTAAATTGACTTTGAATGTGTTGGGACTTTCACACCCTGTCAGGAGGACTATAATTTTACAGTACTTTAAGTCAGCTTGAGGGTACAACCACTAACAATCTGAGTTATTAATTTAATCTTTTAATCTTAAAATGTCAGAGTTTACTATATATTTTGTGATCCATTGCCTTAGATTTTGTCTCATTTGTATATTGTATTTGTAATGGGTATTTGAAATTGAATTGTGACTTTGTATAACTTGCTCTCTTTGTTAAATAATACAATATCTGAATATTTTAAACTTGTCTTTGTTCTGTTTTGCTGGTTCACAGGGGATTTCTTACACCTTTTGTCATGGCAAATTCTTAACCGTAACAGGTGGTATCACTATGACTGACCGAACTCCTCTTCATGTTGTGCAAGGAAGGTTGGCAGGGCAGTACTACAGGGACTACATACCGACACCCTTTGTTAAACAGAGGTATAGTTATGATCCATGTCTGACATGCTGCTCGAAACTGTTCAGTGACTACAAGGGCAGGTAACTGTTGTGAATAGCACAATTACGGTTTTAGAATAATGATGTTCCTGTGTAGCAAGTCTTAATACTGTTGGTCTTAGCATCTTGTTTTAGCATGACTCTTACTGCACAACTAGGTACATAGTGGCATTGTTTCATTCATCCTACAGGGAGGAAAACGAACATCACTCTGAACGACATACTTCTGCAGACGTCCGAAAAAAAACCCTGACAACTTCATTGAAATACTTCAACACTTTCAGTGTTTTATATATATATATATATTGTAGTTATTGTTAGTTGTTGTATGAAATTGTAGTTAGAGCCCACCTTGAGACTGTGTTGAAAGAATAACAGAGGCGCAACTATGCATTTAATGGCCAAGGCTGTGGAGGTTCTTGTTGGCTACCTCAGTTTCAAATGGAATACTAATAACAGTCCTAAATGTTTCAACCTTGCGGGAACTTCTTTCGCCAACATAATTGTTACTAGCCAAAGGATGCCCAAATGATGGAAACGTCGCTGACCTATGTTGCTTGTGAAAAATGGGAACAAACACTGCCTGGCGCTCCTGTATTGCTCATCTCTAATTAATGCTAAGGCCTAAATGGCGGACGCCGCCAGGCCATGATACTTAACTGTTGACTGGATTCCCCACAGGATATCATGGGAAAGACTGGATTCCCCGCAGGAAATCATGGGAAAGACTGGATTCCAGTTGTTAAGAAGGTAAACCATCCGAAGTTCCCACAGGAAAGCAGGCAACCGGACACCCTAATTAACATATACATATCCTTGTGAGTTATGTAGAAAAGAGGTAGCCCACAAGAACCATGCCACCTAGCACAACAGTCCTACCCCACATCGACCCATCAAGGTCCGGGGTAGAATAGACCTTCAGCAACCCATGCTTGACATAAAAGGCGACTATGCTTGTCGTAAGAGGCGACTAACAGGATTGGGTGGTCGGGCTCGCCGACTTGGTTGACATGACATGTCATCGGTTCCCAGTTGCACAGATCGATGCTCATGCTGTAAATCACTGGATTGTCAGGTCCAGACCTGATTATTTACAGTCCGCCACCATGTAGCTAGAATATTGCTGAGTGTGGTGTAAAACTAAACTCACTCACTCCTACCCCACACCATACGGCTAAGGCTGAAGATACACGTACCCGCCATGATTGCCTCATAAGAATTGGCTTACCACCTTAATATGCACTTACTTGAATATATGTACCATGACAAGGTTTATGTCCCTGAGGAATAGCAGAACCCCTTTGCTGCTGAGGTGAGTCCCATCACACTGGAACCAGGATGGGTCCATAGCCACTACATGTGGATGGGAGAATACTGTTATGATAAGGGTCTTGGGTCCCAATGTGGTTCTTTGTGAAAACCCTATTCTAACTGGCATGCTGGTGTGCTTGTGGAGAAATAGCTCAACAAAGTGTCTGAAGTTACAGAAAGGTACTTACAATTATATTAACAAGAAACAAAATAACAAGGGTGGCCACAGAAAGTCTGGGATGAGGGTTAGAGCTGATCTGTGGTGGGAGTCTAAACCCTTCTGTCGAATACTTGGAAGTGGTGACTGTTTATCGAAACTTGAATCAATAACAAGATGACGATTTGTTGAATGATACAGAGTGGGGTGTGTCCAAGGAACACAACATATCTAGGGATCATGATTGACATGTGCAAACGTTGAGCAATCATACGTAATTTCAGGGATAAAATGAAGAAAAAATGACATCCTCACATTCATAGTTAAAACCAGTTTCCATGGAAACTGCAAAAAATAGAATTCATATGTAATTCCATTCCCAAAAAGGCACATACAGTGAGTTCATTTTCTGCCACATTCTGAAGTATTGCATATATATGGTGGAAGTCTGTAAATAATCACATGTGGACCATACAATCCAGTGATCAATCGCATGAGCATTAATCTATGTAAGTGGTATACAATGACATGTGTCAACCAATCAGCAAGCCTGACCACCCTAATCCCATTAGTCACCTGTTACGACAAGCATGGAATCCTGAACATCAATTACAACCCGCACAGGTCAGACATCTATGTTGTCATTTTTTAAAGCTAGCATGTATAGCTTATGAGATACTGTGACTACCAACAATGAGTACAGGCTGACAGACCACCTCTTTTTCTCAACCAAACCATTTTTGTTGGCATAATCCATACAACATAACATAATTACATGGGTTAATACAGATGCAATGATTAATTCATGCTAAAAAAGACGTTATGAAATGTTTCCCCAAGACGTCTTTTTCTCAGATTCTAAAATTGTGAAATGAGTGCATCGAAGAAAGAAAAATAGAAACGTATAAGGAATACCCAATTTTTTTATATCAATCGTATTTTAAAATTTCCTGAAATTTGCATCACAACATTTTTTGCCTCAAGGTGGATTACATGAAGTCAAGCACTCAAGACCACAAGCTCACACGGTGGCTGGCACTTCAAATCTTCAGGCAGTTTGTTGATCAATATTCAAGTCATTGTCAGGCAGAGAGTATCATTCCCATCAAAGAAGAGGAGAGAGACATCGCTCATTACATTGGTGGTTTCGTCATTAAGGAACTGACTAGGAAACCAACGTTAAACAGTGACATACTATCAACATTTATAGATACATCTTCCCCAGTACCAAACACATTAATACTTGCAAAATCTAGGGGTAAACTGACCAACATTAACACTGACGCCAGGGCAATGTTTGAAGAAATGGAACAAGTGTTTAGAGATAGTTTCCCAGACTTGACCTCAAAATGCACAAATGAAATGGATTATCATCCAGCATGTCTGAAAAACCAGATCATTCAATCCTGTTTCTATACCATAACACATAATTCTAACTCTGATGATGCACAAAAGGAAAAGGTGTTTACTGAAATAATACACGTGTATTTCAAAATCCGTGTCCATCATCGATGTGAAATCATTCTGATTGGAGTCCGCACTAAGACAAGGGCATCAATCAGTTACAGATCATTGCGGGCTTTACTATCAAAGTAATTCAGACATTTGACACTTCAGTTGATAAATAATCAGTTTGAAGCTAGTGGAAAGCCTAATTACCATTATTTTGTTGAGCACTGAAACCAGCACCAAACACTAGTACTGGTGAAGTCAGTGATAATGTCATATTTAGGGGTTAGGGTTAGGGTTAGGGTTAGGGTTAAGGGTCAGGGTTAGGGTCAGGGTTAAAATCGCCAAAGACCGAGTTGCGGTGCCGGAAGTACACAAAACTAGGTCGTCAACACTAGGTCCGGGATCTGATTGGTTAATAATGCAAACTACAACTTCACCTGGGTAGGTGTGTTTTGTACACAATAGTGTTAGCCAATCAGATCCCCGGATATATATATATATGTTCAAATTTGAATCATTTCATGCAACTCACTGAGGTAAGGACAAATTGCAATTAACTACATGCAACATATCCCACTGGTAAGGTATTTATCTATACATATAAATGGCAAAATAAGTGGTTATACCATGTACTTCCTGAGGCCTACCAACCCTAATTTGTCGCAGTTTATTTCCCTTCCCTAGCTCTATTATTGTCTATTTGCTCAAAATATCTATGGAAATGTCCATTATTTTGCAATTATTCTGTTGAAAATTAAAGCAACAAACACTACCCTTCCCATATTTTAACAAGAGTCAGCAAGTAATGACAAATTCCCTGAACAAGATGTCCACCCTCCAGATATTGCTTTCACTCATGTTTCCATGGAGACCACACAAAATAAAATTATTATGCAGATCTGACTGAAACACAACATATCTAGGCATCATGATTGACATGTGCAAACGTTGAGCCATCATACGTAATTTCAGGGATAAAATGAAGAAAAAATGACATCCTCACATTCATAGTTAAAACCAGTTTCCATGGAAACTGCAAAAAATAGAATTCATATGTAATTCCATTCCCAAAAAGGCACATACAGTGAGTTCATTTTCTGCCACATTCTGAAGTATTGCATATATATGGTGGAAGTCTGTAAATAATCACATGTGGACCATACAATCCAGTGATCAATCGCATGAGCATTAATCTATGTAAGTGGTATACAATGACATGTGTCAACCAATCAGCAAGCCTGACCACCCTAATCCCATTAGTCACCTGTTACGACAAGCATGGAATCCTGAACATCAATTACAACCCGCACAGGTCAGACATCTATGTTGTCATTTTTTAAAGCTAGCATGTATAGCTTATGAGATACTGTGACTACCAACAATGAGTACAGGCTGACAGACCACCTCTTTTTCTCAACCAAACCATTTTTGTTGGCATAATCCATACAACATAACATAATTACATGGGTTAATACAGATGCAATGATTAATTCATGCTAAAAAAGACGTTATGAAATGTTTCCCCAAGACGTCTTTTTCTCAGATTCTAAAATTGTGAAATGAGTGCATCGAAGAAAGAAAAATAGAAACGTATAAGGAATACCCAATTTTTTTTATATCAATCGTATTTTAAAATTTCCTGAAATTTGCATCACAACATTTTTTGCCTCAAGGTGGATTACATGAAGTCAAGCACTCAAGACCACAAGCTCACACGGTGGCTGGCACTTCAAATCTTCAGGCAGTTTGTTGATCAATATTCAAGTCATTGTCAGGCAGAGAGTATCATTCCCATCAAAGAAGAGGAGAGAGACATCGCTCATTACATTGGTGGTTTCGTCATTAAGGAACTGACTAGGAAACCAACGTTAAACAGTGACATACTATCAACATTTATAGATACATCTTCCCCAGTACCAAACACATTAATACTTGCAAAATCTAGGGGTAAACTGACCAACATTAACACTGACGCCAGGGCAATGTTTGAAGAAATGGAACAAGTGTTTAGAGATAGTTTCCCAGACTTGACCTCAAAATGCACAAATGAAATGGATTATCATCCAGCATGTCTGAAAAACCAGATCATTCAATCCTGTTTCTATACCATAACACATAATTCTAACTCTGATGATGCACAAAAGGAAAAGGTGTTTACTGAAATAATACACGTGTATTTCAAAATCCGTGTCCATCATCGATGTGAAATCATTCTGATTGGAGTCCGCACTAAGACAAGGGCATCAATCAGTTACAGATCATTGCGGGCTTTACTATCAAAGTAATTCAGACATTTGACACTTCAGTTGATAAATAATCAGTTTGAAGCTAGTGGAAAGCCTAATTACCATTATTTTGTTGAGCACTGAAACCAGCACCAAACACTAGTACTGGTGAAGTCAGTGATAATGTCATATTTAGGGGTTAGGGTTAGGGTTAGGGTTAGGGTTAGGGTTAGGGTTAAGGGTCAGGGTTAGGGTCAGGGTTAAAATCGCCAAAGACCGAGTTGCGGTGCCGGAAGTACACAAAACTAGGTCGTCAACACTAGGCCCGGGATCTGATTGGTTAATAATGCAAACTACAACTTCACCTGGGTAGGTGTGTTTTGTACACAATAGTGTTAGCCAATCAGATCCCCGGATATATATATATATGTTCAAATTTGAATCATTTCATGCAACTCACTGAGGTAAGGACAAATTGCAATTAACTACATGCAACATATCCCACTGGTAAGGTATTTATCTATACATATAAATGGCAAAATAAGTGGTTATACCATGTACTTCCTGAGGCCTACCAACCCTAATTTGTCGCAGTTTATTTCCCTTCCCTAGCTCTATTATTGTCTATTTGCTCAAAATATCTATGGAAATGTCCATTATTTTGCAATTATTCTGTTGAAAATTAAAGCAACAAACACTACCCTTCCCATATTTTAACAAGAGTCAGCAAGTAATGACAAATTCCCTGAACAAGATGTCCACCCTCCAGATATTGCTTTCACTCATGTTTCCATGGAGACCACACAAAATAAAATTATTATGCAGATCTGACTGAAACACAACATATCTAGGCATCATGATTGACATGTGCAAACGTTGAGCCATCATACGTAATTTCAGGGATAAAATGAAGAAAAAATGACATCCTCACATTCATAGTTAAAACCAGTTTCCATGGAAACTGCAAAAAATAGAATTCATATGTAATTCCATTCCCAAAAAGGCACATACAGTGAGTTCATTTTCTGCCACATTCTGAAGTATTGCATATATATGGTGGAAGTCTGTAAATAATCACATGTGGACCATACAATCCAGTGATCAATCGCATGAGCATTAATCTATGTAAGTGGTATACAATGACACGTGTCAACCAATCAGCAAGCCTGACCACCCTAATCCCATTAGTCACCTGTTACGACAAGCATGGAATCCTGAACATCAATTACAACCCGCACAGGTCAGACATCTATGTTGTCATTTTTTAAAGCTAGCATGTATAGCTTATGAGATACTGTGACTACCAACAATGAGTACAGGCTGACAGACCACCTCTTTTTCTCAACCAAACCATTTTTGTTGGCATAATCCATACAACATAACATAATTACATGGGTTAATACAGATGCAATGATTAATTCATGCTAAAAAAGACGTTATGAAATGTTTCCCCAAGACGTCTTTTTCTCAGATTCTAAAATTGTGAAATGAGTGCATCGAAGAAAGAAAAATAGAAACGTATAAGGAATACCCAATTTTTTTTATATCAATCGTATTTTAAAATTTCCTGAAATTTGCATCACAACATTTTTTGCCTCAAGGTGGATTACATGAAGTCAAGCACTCAAGACCACAAGCTCACACGGTGGCTGGCACTTCAAATCTTCAGGCAGTTTGTTGATCAATATTCAAGTCATTGTCAGGCAGAGAGTATCATTCCCATCAAAGAAGAGGAGAGAGACATCGCTCATTACATTGGTGGTTTCGTCATTAAGGAACTGACTAGGAAACCAACGTTAAACAGTGACATACTATCAACATTTATAGATACATCTTCCCCAGTACCAAACACATTAATACTTGCAAAATCTAGGGGTAAACTGACCAACATTAACACTGACGCCAGGGCAATGTTTGAAGAAATGGAACAAGTGTTTAGAGATAGTTTCCCAGACTTGACCTCAAAATGCACAAATGAAATGGATTATCATCCAGCATGTCTGAAAAACCAGATCATTCAATCCTGTTTCTATACCATAACACATAATTCTAACTCTGATGATGCACAAAAGGAAAAGGTGTTTACTGAAATAATACACGTGTATTTCAAAATCCGTGTCCATCATCGATGTGAAATCATTCTGATTGGAGTCCGCACTAAGACAAGGGCATCAATCAGTTACAGATCATTGCGGGCTTTACTATCAAAGTAATTCAGACATTTGACACTTCAGTTGATAAATAATCAGTTTGAAGCTAGTGGAAAGCCTAATTACCATTATTTTGTTGAGCACTGAAACCAGCACCAAACACTAGTACTGGTGAAGTCAGTGATAATGTCATATTTAGGGGTTAGGGTTAGGGTTAGGGTTAGGGTTAGGGTTAAGGGTCAGGGTTAGGGTCAGGGTTAAAATCGCCAAAGACCGAGTTGCGGTGCCGGAAGTACACAAAACTAGGTCGTCAACACTAGGTCCGGGATCTGATTGGTTAATAATGCAAACTACAACTTCACCTGGGTAGGTGTGTTTTGTACACAATAGTGTTAGCCAATCAGATCCCCGGATATATATATATATGTTCAAATTTGAATCATTTCATGCAACTCACTGAGGTAAGGACAAATTGCAATTAACTACATGCAACATATCCCACTGGTAAGGTATTTATCTATACATATAAATGGCAAAATAAGTGGTTATACCATGTACTTCCTGAGGCCTACCAACCCTAATTTGTCGCAGTTTATTTCCCTTCCCTAGCTCTATTATTGTCTATTTGCTCAAAATATCTATGGAAATGTCCATTATTTTGCAATTATTCTGTTGAAAATTAAAGCAACAAACACTACCCTTCCCATATTTTAACAAGAGTCAGCAAGTAATGACAAATTCCCTGAACAAGATGTCCACCCTCCAGATATTGCTTTCACTCATGTTTCCATGGAGACCACACAAAATAAAATTATTATGCAGATCTGACTGAAACACAACATATCTAGGCATCATGATTGACATGTGCAAACGTTGAGCCATCATACGTAATTTCAGGGATAAAATGAAGAAAAAATGACATCCTCACATTCATAGTTAAAACCAGTTTCCATGGAAACTGCAAAAAATAGAATTCATATGTAATTCCATTCCCAAAAAGGCACATACAGTGAGTTCATTTTCTGCCACATTCTGAAGTATTGCATATATATGGTGGAAGTCTGTAAATAATCACATGTGGACCATACAATCCAGTGATCAATCGCATGAGCATTAATCTATGTAAGTGGTATACAATGACATGTGTCAACCAATCAGCAAGCCTGACCACCCTAATCCCATTAGTCACCTGTTACGACAAGCATGGAATCCTGAACATCAATTACAACCCGCACAGGTCAGACATCTATGTTGTCATTTTTTAAAGCTAGCATGTATAGCTTATGAGATACTGTGACTACCAACAATGAGTACAGGCTGACAGACCACCTCTTTTTCTCAACCAAACCATTTTTGTTGGCATAATCCATACAACATAACATAATTACATGGGTTAATACAGATGCAATGATTAATTCATGCTAAAAAAGACGTTATGAAATGTTTCCCCAAGACGTCTTTTTCTCAGATTCTAAAATTGTGAAATGAGTGCATCGAAGAAAGAAAAATAGAAACGTATAAGGAATACCCAATTTTTTTTATATCAATCGTATTTTAAAATTTCCTGAAATTTGCATCACAACATTTTTTGCCTCAAGGTGGATTACATGAAGTCAAGCACTCAAGACCACAAGCTCACACGGTGGCTGGCACTTCAAATCTTCAGGCAGTTTGTTGATCAATATTCAAGTCATTGTCAGGCAGAGAGTATCATTCCCATCAAAGAAGAGGAGAGAGACATCGCTCATTACATTGGTGGTTTCGTCATTAAGGAACTGACTAGGAAACCAACGTTAAACAGTGACATACTATCAACATTTATAGATACATCTTCCCCAGTACCAAACACATTAATACTTGCAAAATCTAGGGGTAAACTGACCAACATTAACACTGACGCCAGGGCAATGTTTGAAGAAATGGAACAAGTGTTTAGAGATAGTTTCCCAGACTTGACCTCAAAATGCACAAATGAAATGGATTATCATCCAGCATGTCTGAAAAACCAGATCATTCAATCCTGTTTCTATACCATAACACATAATTCTAACTCTGATGATGCACAAAAGGAAAAGGTGTTTACTGAAATAATACACGTGTATTTCAAAATCCGTGTCCATCATCGATGTGAAATCATTCTGATTGGAGTCCGCACTAAGACAAGGGCATCAATCAGTTACAGATCATTGCGGGCTTTACTATCAAAGTAATTCAGACATTTGACACTTCAGTTGATAAATAATCAGTTTGAAGCTAGTGGAAAGCCTAATTACCATTATTTTGTTGAGCACTGAAACCAGCACCAAACACTAGTACTGGTGAAGTCAGTGATAATGTCATATTTAGGGGTTAGGGTTAGGGTTAGGGTTAGGGTTAGGGTTAAGGGTCAGGGTTAGGGTCAGGGTTAAAATCGCCAAAGACCGAGTTGCGGTGCCGGAAGTACACAAAACTAGGTCGTCAACACTAGGTCCGGGATCTGATTGGTTAATAATGCAAACTACAACTTCACCTGGGTAGGTGTGTTTTGTACACAATAGTGTTAGCCAATCAGATCCCCGGATATATATATATATGTTCAAATTTGAATCATTTCATGCAACTCACTGAGGTAAGGACAAATTGCAATTAACTACATGCAACATATCCCACTGGTAAGGTATTTATCTATACATATAAATGGCAAAATAAGTGGTTATACCATGTACTTCCTGAGGCCTACCAACCCTAATTTGTCGCAGTTTATTTCCCTTCCCTAGCTCTATTATTGTCTATTTGCTCAAAATATCTATGGAAATGTCCATTATTTTGCAATTATTCTGTTGAAAATTAAAGCAACAAACACTACCCTTCCCATATTTTAACAAGAGTCAGCAAGTAATGACAAATTCCCTGAACAAGATGTCCACCCTCCAGATATTGCTTTCACTCATGTTTCCATGGAGACCACACAAAATAAAATTATTATGCAGATCTGACTGAAACACAACATATCTAGGCATCATGATTGACATGTGCAAACGTTGAGCCATCATACGTAATTTCAGGGATAAAATGAAGAAAAAATGACATCCTCACATTCATAGTTAAAACCAGTTTCCATGGAAACTGCAAAAAATAGAATTCATATGTAATTCCATTCCCAAAAAGGCACATACAGTGAGTTCATTTTCTGCCACATTCTGAAGTATTGCATATATATGGTGGAAGTCTGTAAATAATCACATGTGGACCATACAATCCAGTGATCAATCGCATGAGCATTAATCTATGTAAGTGGTATACAATGACATGTGTCAACCAATCAGCAAGCCTGACCACCCTAATCCCATTAGTCACCTGTTACGACAAGCATGGAATCCTGAACATCAATTACAACCCGCACAGGTCAGACATCTATGTTGTCATTTTTTAAAGCTAGCATGTATAGCTTATGAGATACTGTGACTACCAACAATGAGTACAGGCTGACAGACCACCTCTTTTTCTCAACCAAACCATTTTTGTTGGCATAATCCATACAACATAACATAATTACATGGGTTAATACAGATGCAATGATTAATTCATGCTAAAAAAGACGTTATGAAATGTTTCCCCAAGACGTCTTTTTCTCAGATTCTAAAATTGTGAAATGAGTGCATCGAAGAAAGAAAAATAGAAACGTATAAGGAATACCCAATTTTTTTTATATCAATCGTATTTTAAAATTTCCTGAAATTTGCATCACAACATTTTTTGCCTCAAGGTGGATTACATGAAGTCAAGCACTCAAGACCACAAGCTCACACGGTGGCTGGCACTTCAAATCTTCAGGCAGTTTGTTGATCAATATTCAAGTCATTGTCAGGCAGAGAGTATCATTCCCATCAAAGAAGAGGAGAGAGACATCGCTCATTACATTGGTGGTTTCGTCATTAAGGAACTGACTAGGAAACCAACGTTAAACAGTGACATACTATCAACATTTATAGATACATCTTCCCCAGTACCAAACACATTAATACTTGCAAAATCTAGGGGTAAACTGACCAACATTAACACTGACGCCAGGGCAATGTTTGAAGAAATGGAACAAGTGTTTAGAGATAGTTTCCCAGACTTGACCTCAAAATGCACAAATGAAATGGATTATCATCCAGCATGTCTGAAAAACCAGATCATTCAATCCTGTTTCTATACCATAACACATAATTCTAACTCTGATGATGCACAAAAGGAAAAGGTGTTTACTGAAATAATACACGTGTATTTCAAAATCCGTGTCCATCATCGATGTGAAATCATTCTGATTGGAGTCCGCACTAAGACAAGGGCATCAATCAGTTACAGATCATTGCGGGCTTTACTATCAAAGTAATTCAGACATTTGACACTTCAGTTGATAAATAATCAGTTTGAAGCTAGTGGAAAGCCTAATTACCATTATTTTGTTGAGCACTGAAACCAGCACCAAACACTAGTACTGGTGAAGTCAGTGATAATGTCATATTTAGGGGTTAGGTTTAGGGTTAGGGTTAGGGTTAGGGTTAAGGGTCAGGGTTAGGGTCAGGGTTAAAATCGCCAAAGACCGAGTTGCGGTGCCGGAAGTACACAAAACTAGGTCGTCAACACTAGGTCCGGGATCTGATTGGTTAATAATGCAAACTACAACTTCACCTGGGTAGGTGTGTTTTGTACACAATAGTGTTAGCCAATCAGATCCCCGGATATATATATATATGTTCAAATTTGAATCATTTCATGCAACTCACTGAGGTAAGGACAAATTGCAATTAACTACATGCAACATATCCCACTGGTAAGGTATTTATCTATACATATAAATGGCAAAATAAGTGGTTATACCATGTACTTCCTGAGGCCTACCAACCCTAATTTGTCGCAGTTTATTTCCCTTCCCTAGCTCTATTATTGTCTATTTGCTCAAAATATCTATGGAAATGTCCATTATTTTGCAATTATTCTGTTGAAAATTAAAGCAACAAACACTACCCTTCCCATATTTTAACAAGAGTCAGCAAGTAATGACAAATTCCCTGAACAAGATGTCCACCCTCCAGATATTGCTTTCACTCATGTTTCCATGGAGACCACACAAAATAAAATTATTATGCAGATCTGACTGAAACACAACATATCTAGGCATCATGATTGACATGTGCAAACGTTGAGCCATCATACGTAATTTCAGGGATAAAATGAAGAAAAAATGACATCCTCACATTCATAGTTAAAACCAGTTTCCATGGAAACTGCAAAAAATAGAATTCATATGTAATTCCATTCCCAAAAAGGCACATACAGTGAGTTCATTTTCTGCCACATTCTGAAGTATTGCATATATATGGTGGAAGTCTGTAAATAATCACATGTGGACCATACAATCCAGTGATCAATCGCATGAGCATTAATCTATGTAAGTGGTATACAATGACATGTGTCAACCAATCAGCAAGCCTGACCACCCTAATCCCATTAGTCACCTGTTACGACAAGCATGGAATCCTGAACATCAATTACAACCCGCACAGGTCAGACATCTATGTTGTCATTTTTTAAAGCTAGCATGTATAGCTTATGAGATACTGTGACTACCAACAATGAGTACAGGCTGACAGACCACCTCTTTTTCTCAACCAAACCATTTTTGTTGGCATAATCCATACAACATAACATAATTACATGGGTTAATACAGATGCAATGATTAATTCATGCTAAAAAAGACGTTATGAAATGTTTCCCCAAGACGTCTTTTTCTCAGATTCTAAAATTGTGAAATGAGTGCATCGAAGAAAGAAAAATAGAAACGTATAAGGAATACCCAATTTTTTTTATATCAATCGTATTTTAAAATTTCCTGAAATTTGCATCACAACATTTTTTGCCTCAAGGTGGATTACATGAAGTCAAGCACTCAAGACCACAAGCTCACACGGTGGCTGGCACTTCAAATCTTCAGGCAGTTTGTTGATCAATATTCAAGTCATTGTCAGGCAGAGAGTATCATTCCCATCAAAGAAGAGGAGAGAGACATCGCTCATTACATTGGTGGTTTCGTCATTAAGGAACTGACTAGGAAACCAACGTTAAACAGTGACATACTATCAACATTTATAGATACATCTTCCCCAGTACCAAACACATTAATACTTGCAAAATCTAGGGGTAAACTGACCAACATTAACACTGACGCCAGGGCAATGTTTGAAGAAATGGAACAAGTGTTTAGAGATAGTTTCCCAGACTTGACCTCAAAATGCACAAATGAAATGGATTATCATCCAGCATGTCTGAAAAACCAGATCATTCAATCCTGTTTCTATACCATAACACATAATTCTAACTCTGATGATGCACAAAAGGAAAAGGTGTTTACTGAAATAATACACGTGTATTTCAAAATCCGTGTCCATCATCGATGTGAAATCATTCTGATTGGAGTCCGCACTAAGACAAGGGCATCAATCAGTTACAGATCATTGCGGGCTTTACTATCAAAGTAATTCAGACATTTGACACTTCAGTTGATAAATAATCAGTTTGAAGCTAGTGGAAAGCCTAATTACCATTATTTTGTTGAGCACTGAAACCAGCACCAAACACTAGTACTGGTGAAGTCAGTGATAATGTCATATTTAGGGGTTAGGTTTAGGGTTAGGGTTAGGGTTAGGGTTAAGGGTCAGGGTTAGGGTCAGGGTTAAAATCGCCAAAGACCGAGTTGCGGTGCCGGAAGTACACAAAACTAGGTCGTCAACACTAGGTCCGGGATCTGATTGGTTAATAATGCAAACTACAACTTCACCTGGGTAGGTGTGTTTTGTACACAATAGTGTTAGCCAATCAGATCCCCGGATATATATATATATGTTCAAATTTGAATCATTTCATGCAACTCACTGAGGTAAGGACAAATTGCAATTAACTACATGCAACATATCCCACTGGTAAGGTATTTATCTATACATATAAATGGCAAAATAAGTGGTTATACCATGTACTTCCTGAGGCCTACCAACCCTAATTTGTCGCAGTTTATTTCCCTTCCCTAGCTCTATTATTGTCTATTTGCTCAAAATATCTATGGAAATGTCCATTAGTTTGCAATTATTCTGTTGAAAATTAAAGCAACAAACACTACCCTTCCCATATTTTAACAAGAGTCAGCAAGTAATGACAAATTCCCTGAACAAGATGTCCACCCTCCAGATATTGCTTTCACTCATGTTTCCATGGAGACCACACAAAATAAAATTATTATGCAGATCTGACTGAAACACAACATATCTAGGCATCATGATTGACATGTGCAAACGTTGAGCCATCATACGTAATTTCAGGGATAAAATGAAGAAAAAATGACATCCTCACATTCATAGTTAAAACCAGTTTCCATGGAAACTGCAAAAAATAGAATTCATATGTAATTCCATTCCCAAAAAGGCACATACAGTGAGTTCATTTTCTGCCACATTCTGAAGTATTGCATATATATGGTGGAAGTCTGTAAATAATCACATGTGGACCATACAATCCAGTGATCAATCGCATGAGCATTAATCTATGTAAGTGGTATACAATGACATGTGTCAACCAATCAGCAAGCCTGACCACCCTAATCCCATTAGTCACCTGTTACGACAAGCATGGAATCCTGAACATCAATTACAACCCGCACAGGTCAGACATCTATGTTGTCATTTTTTAAAGCTAGCATGTATAGCTTATGAGATACTGTGACTACCAACAATGAGTACAGGCTGACAGACCACCTCTTTTTCTCAACCAAACCATTTTTGTTGGCATAATCCATACAACATAACATAATTACATGGGTTAATACAGATGCAATGATTAATTCATGCTAAAAAAGACGTTATGAAATGTTTCCCCAAGACGTCTTTTTCTCAGATTCTAAAATTGTGAAATGAGTGCATCGAAGAAAGAAAAATAGAAACGTATAAGGAATACCCAATTTTTTTTATATCAATCGTATTTTAAAATTTCCTGAAATTTGCATCACAACATTTTTTGCCTCAAGGTGGATTACATGAAGTCAAGCACTCAAGACCACAAGCTCACACGGTGGCTGGCACTTCAAATCTTCAGGCAGTTTGTTGATCAATATTCAAGTCATTGTCAGGCAGAGAGTATCATTCCCATCAAAGAAGAGGAGAGAGACATCGCTCATTACATTGGTGGTTTCGTCATTAAGGAACTGACTAGGAAACCAACGTTAAACAGTGACATACTATCAACATTTATAGATACATCTTCCCCAGTACCAAACACATTAATACTTGCAAAATCTAGGGGTAAACTGACCAACATTAACACTGACGCCAGGGCAATGTTTGAAGAAATGGAACAAGTGTTTAGAGATAGTTTCCCAGACTTGACCTCAAAATGCACAAATGAAATGGATTATCATCCAGCATGTCTGAAAAACCAGATCATTCAATCCTGTTTCTATACCATAACACATAATTCTAACTCTGATGATGCACAAAAGGAAAAGGTGTTTACTGAAATAATACACGTGTATTTCAAAATCCGTGTCCATCATCGATGTGAAATCATTCTGATTGGAGTCCGCACTAAGACAAGGGCATCAATCAGTTACAGATCATTGCGGGCTTTACTATCAAAGTAATTCAGACATTTGACACTTCAGTTGATAAATAATCAGTTTGAAGCTAGTGGAAAGCCTAATTACCATTATTTTGTTGAGCACTGAAACCAGCACCAAACACTAGTACTGGTGAAGTCAGTGATAATGTCATATTTAGGGGTTAGGGTTAGGGTTAGGGTTAGGGTTAGGGTTAAGGGTCAGGGTTAGGGTCAGGGTTAAAATCGCCAAAGACCGAGTTGCGGTGCCGGAAGTACACAAAACTAGGTCGTCAACACTAGGTCCGGGATCTGATTGGTTAATAATGCAAACTACAACTTCACCTGGGTAGGTGTGTTTTGTACACAATAGTGTTAGCCAATCAGATCCCCGGATATATATATATATGTTCAAATTTGAATCATTTCATGCAACTCACTGAGGTAAGGACAAATTGCAATTAACTACATGCAACATATCCCACTGGTAAGGTATTTATCTATACATATAAATGGCAAAATAAGTGGTTATACCATGTACTTCCTGAGGCCTACCAACCCTAATTTGTCGCAGTTTATTTCCCTTCCCTAGCTCTATTATTGTCTATTTGCTCAAAATATCTATGGAAATGTCCATTATTTTGCAATTATTCTGTTGAAAATTAAAGCAACAAACACTACCCTTCCCATATTTTAACAAGAGTCAGCAAGTAATGACAAATTCCCTGAACAAGATGTCCACCCTCCAGATATTGCTTTCACTCATGTTTCCATGGAGACCACACAAAATAAAATTATTATGCAGATCTGACTGAAACACAACATATCTAGGCATCATGATTGACATGTGCAAACGTTGAGCCATCATACGTAATTTCAGGGATAAAATGAAGAAAAAATGACATCCTCACATTCATAGTTAAAACCAGTTTCCATGGAAACTGCAAAAAATAGAATTCATATGTAATTCCATTCCCAAAAAGGCACATACAGTGAGTTCATTTTCTGCCACATTCTGAAGTATTGCATATATATGGTGGAAGTCTGTAAATAATCACATGTGGACCATACAATCCAGTGATCAATCGCATGAGCATTAATCTATGTAAGTGGTATACAATGACATGTGTCAACCAATCAGCAAGCCTGACCACCCTAATCCCATTAGTCACCTGTTACGACAAGCATGGAATCCTGAACATCAATTACAACCCGCACAGGTCAGACATCTATGTTGTCATTTTTTAAAGCTAGCATGTATAGCTTATGAGATACTGTGACTACCAACAATGAGTACAGGCTGACAGACCACCTCTTTTTCTCAACCAAACCATTTTTGTTGGCATAATCCATACAACATAACATAATTACATGGGTTAATACAGATGCAATGATTAATTCATGCTAAAAAAGACGTTATGAAATGTTTCCCCAAGACGTCTTTTTCTCAGATTCTAAAATTGTGAAATGAGTGCATCGAAGAAAGAAAAATAGAAACGTATAAGGAATACCCAATTTTTTTTATATCAATCGTATTTTAAAATTTCCTGAAATTTGCATCACAACATTTTTTGCCTCAAGGTGGATTACATGAAGTCAAGCACTCAAGACCACAAGCTCACACGGTGGCTGGCACTTCAAATCTTCAGGCAGTTTGTTGATCAATATTCAAGTCATTGTCAGGCAGAGAGTATCATTCCCATCAAAGAAGAGGAGAGAGACATCGCTCATTACATTGGTGGTTTCGTCATTAAGGAACTGACTAGGAAACCAACGTTAAACAGTGACATACTATCAACATTTATAGATACATCTTCCCCAGTACCAAACACATTAATACTTGCAAAATCTAGGGGTAAACTGACCAACATTAACACTGACGCCAGGGCAATGTTTGAAGAAATGGAACAAGTGTTTAGAGATAGTTTCCCAGACTTGACCTCAAAATGCACAAATGAAATGGATTATCATCCAGCATGTCTGAAAAACCAGATCATTCAATCCTGTTTCTATACCATAACACATAATTCTAACTCTGATGATGCACAAAAGGAAAAGGTGTTTACTGAAATAATACACGTGTATTTCAAAATCCGTGTCCATCATCGATGTGAAATCATTCTGATTGGAGTCCGCACTAAGACAAGGGCATCAATCAGTTACAGATCATTGCGGGCTTTACTATCAAAGTAATTCAGACATTTGACACTTCAGTTGATAAATAATCAGTTTGAAGCTAGTGGAAAGCCTAATTACCATTATTTTGTTGAGCACTGAAACCAGCACCAAACACTAGTACTGGTGAAGTCAGTGATAATGTCATATTTAGGGGTTAGGGTTAGGGTTAGGGTTAGGGTTAGGGTTAAGGGTCAGGGTTAGGGTCAGGGTTAAAATCGCCAAAGACCGAGTTGCGGTGCCGGAAGTACACAAAACTAGGTCGTCAACACTAGGTCCGGGATCTGATTGGTTAATAATGCAAACTACAACTTCACCTGGGTAGGTGTGTTTTGTACACAATAGTGTTAGCCAATCAGATCCCCGGATATATATATATATGTTCAAATTTGAATCATTTCATGCAACTCACTGAGGTAAGGACAAATTGCAATTAACTACATGCAACATATCCCACTGGTAAGGTATTTATCTATACATATAAATGGCAAAATAAGTGGTTATACCATGTACTTCCTGAGGCCTACCAACCCTAATTTGTCGCAGTTTATTTCCCTTCCCTAGCTCTATTATTGTCTATTTGCTCAAAATATCTATGGAAATGTCCATTATTTTGCAATTACTCTGTTGAAAATTAAAGCAACAAACACTACCCTTCCCATATTTTAACAAGAGTCAGCAAGTAATGACAAATTCCCTGAACAAGATGTCCACCCTCCAGATATTGCTTTCACTCATGTTTCCATGGAGACCACACAAAATAAAATTATTATGCAGATCTGACTGAAACACAACATATCTAGGCATCATGATTGACATGTGCAAACGTTGAGCCATCATACGTAATTTCAGGGATAAAATGAAGAAAAAATGACATCCTCACATTCATAGTTAAAACCAGTTTCCATGGAAACTGCAAAAAATAGAATTCATATGTAATTCCATTCCCAAAAAGGCACATACAGTGAGTTCATTTTCTGCCACATTCTGAAGTATTGCATATATATGGTGGAAGTCTGTAAATAATCACATGTGGACCATACAATCCAGTGATCAATCGCATGAGCATTAATCTATGTAAGTGGTATACAATGACATGTGTCAACCAATCAGCAAGCCTGACCACCCTAATCCCATTAGTCACCTGTTACGACAAGCATGGAATCCTGAACATCAATTACAACCCGCACAGGTCAGACATCTATGTTGTCATTTTTTAAAGCTAGCATGTATAGCTTATGAGATACTGTGACTACCAACAATGAGTACAGGCTGACAGACCACCTCTTTTTCTCAACCAAACCATTTTTGTTGGCATAATCCATACAACATAACATAATTACATGGGTTAATACAGATGCAATGATTAATTCATGCTAAAAAAGACGTTATGAAATGTTTCCCCAAGACGTCTTTTTCTCAGATTCTAAAATTGTGAAATGAGTGCATCGAAGAAAGAAAAATAGAAACGTATAAGGAATACCCAATTTTTTTTATATCAATCGTATTTTAAAATTTCCTGAAATTTGCATCACAACATTTTTTGCCTCAAGGTGGATTACATGAAGTCAAGCACTCAAGACCACAAGCTCACACGGTGGCTGGCACTTCAAATCTTCAGGCAGTTTGTTGATCAATATTCAAGTCATTGTCAGGCAGAGAGTATCATTCCCATCAAAGAAGAGGAGAGAGACATCGCTCATTACATTGGTGGTTTCGTCATTAAGGAACTGACTAGGAAACCAACGTTAAACAGTGACATACTATCAACATTTATAGATACATCTTCCCCAGTACCAAACACATTAATACTTGCAAAATCTAGGGGTAAACTGACCAACATTAACACTGACGCCAGGGCAATGTTTGAAGAAATGGAACAAGTGTTTAGAGATAGTTTCCCAGACTTGACCTCAAAATGCACAAATGAAATGGATTATCATCCAGCATGTCTGAAAAACCAGATCATTCAATCCTGTTTCTATACCATAACACATAATTCTAACTCTGATGATGCACAAAAGGAAAAGGTGTTTACTGAAATAATACACGTGTATTTCAAAATCCGTGTCCATCATCGATGTGAAATCATTCTGATTGGAGTCCGCACTAAGACAAGGGCATCAATCAGTTACAGATCATTGCGGGCTTTACTATCAAAGTAATTCAGACATTTGACACTTCAGTTGATAAATAATCAGTTTGAAGCTAGTGGAAAGCCTAATTACCATTATTTTGTTGAGCACTGAAACCAGCACCAAACACTAGTACTGGTGAAGTCAGTGATAATGTCATATTTAGGGGTTAGGGTTAGGGTTAGGGTTAGGGTTAGGGTTAAGGGTCAGGGTTAGGGTCAGGGTTAAAATCGCCAAAGACCGAGTTGCGGTGCCGGAAGTACACAAAACTAGGTCGTCAACACTAGGTCCGGGATCTGATTGGTTAATAATGCAAACTACAACTTCACCTGGGTAGGTGTGTTTTGTACACAATAGTGTTAGCCAATCAGATCCCCGGATATATATATATATGTTCAAATTTGAATCATTTCATGCAACTCACTGAGGTAAGGACAAATTGCAATTAACTACATGCAACATATCCCACTGGTAAGGTATTTATCTATACATATAAATGGCAAAATAAGTGGTTATACCATGTACTTCCTGAGGCCTACCAACCCTAATTTGTCGCAGTTTATTTCCCTTCCCTAGCTCTATTATTGTCTATTTGCTCAAAATATCTATGGAAATGTCCATTATTTTGCAATTATTCTGTTGAAAATTAAAGCAACAAACACTACCCTTCCCATATTTTAACAAGAGTCAGCAAGTAATGACAAATTCCCTGAACAAGATGTCCACCCTCCAGATATTGCTTTCACTCATGTTTCCATGGAGACCACACAAAATAAAATTATTATGCAGATCTGACTGAAACACAACATATCTAGGCATCATGATTGACATGTGCAAACGTTGAGCCATCATACGTAATTTCAGGGATAAAATGAAGAAAAAATGACATCCTCACATTCATAGTTAAAACCAGTTTCCATGGAAACTGCAAAAAATAGAATTCATATGTAATTCCATTCCCAAAAAGGCACATACAGTGAGTTCATTTTCTGCCACATTCTGAAGTATTGCATATATATGGTGGAAGTCTGTAAATAATCACATGTGGACCATACAATCCAGTGATCAATCGCATGAGCATTAATCTATGTAAGTGGTATACAATGACATGTGTCAACCAATCAGCAAGCCTGACCACCCTAATCCCATTAGTCACCTGTTACGACAAGCATGGAATCCTGAACATCAATTACAACCCGCACAGGTCAGACATCTATGTTGTCATTTTTTAAAGCTAGCATGTATAGCTTATGAGATACTGTGACTACCAACAATGAGTACAGGCTGACAGACCACCTCTTTTTCTCAACCAAACCATTTTTGTTGGCATAATCCATACAACATAACATAATTACATGGGTTAATACAGATGCAATGATTAATTCATGCTAAAAAAGACGTTATGAAATGTTTCCCCAAGACGTCTTTTTCTCAGATTCTAAAATTGTGAAATGAGTGCATCGAAGAAAGAAAAATAGAAACGTATAAGGAATACCCAATTTTTTTTATATCAATCGTATTTTAAAATTTCCTGAAATTTGCATCACAACATTTTTTGCCTCAAGGTGGATTACATGAAGTCAAGCACTCAAGACCACAAGCTCACACGGTGGCTGGCACTTCAAATCTTCAGGCAGTTTGTTGATCAATATTCAAGTCATTGTCAGGCAGAGAGTATCATTCCCATCAAAGAAGAGGAGAGAGACATCGCTCATTACATTGGTGGTTTCGTCATTAAGGAACTGACTAGGAAACCAACGTTAAACAGTGACATACTATCAACATTTATAGATACATCTTCCCCAGTACCAAACACATTAATACTTGCAAAATCTAGGGGTAAACTGACCAACATTAACACTGACGCCAGGGCAATGTTTGAAGAAATGGAACAAGTGTTTAGAGATAGTTTCCCAGACTTGACCTCAAAATGCACAAATGAAATGGATTATCATCCAGCATGTCTGAAAAACCAGATCATTCAATCCTGTTTCTATACCATAACACATAATTCTAACTCTGATGATGCACAAAAGGAAAAGGTGTTTACTGAAATAATACACGTGTATTTCAAAATCCGTGTCCATCATCGATGTGAAATCATTCTGATTGGAGTCCGCACTAAGACAAGGGCATCAATCAGTTACAGATCATTGCGGGCTTTACTATCAAAGTAATTCAGACATTTGACACTTCAGTTGATAAATAATCAGTTTGAAGCTAGTGGAAAGCCTAATTACCATTATTTTGTTGAGCACTGAAACCAGCACCAAACACTAGTACTGGTGAAGTCAGTGATAATGTCATATTTAGGGGTTAGGGTTAGGGTTAGGGTTAGGGTTAGGGTTAAGGGTCAGGGTTAGGGTCAGGGTTAAAATCGCCAAAGACCGAGTTGCGGTGCCGGAAGTACACAAAACTAGGTCGTCAACACTAGGTCCGGGATCTGATTGGTTAATAATGCAAACTACAACTTCACCTGGGTAGGTGTGTTTTGTACACAATAGTGTTAGCCAATCAGATCCCCGGATATATATATATATGTT
>NW_027133921.1:7500-12500 GCF_037392515.1 Haliotis asinina
GTCTCAGTACGTCAAAGTGTGCGACTCGCCCCTGGCACCGATATATTTTTTTTTTTCAAAGTCCACCTGAAAAACATTGTCTTTAATTCATGGCGTCCAAAATGTAAGACTTTAACACATAGGCGAGACTTTAACACAGAGGCAAGTGAACTAATGCTAGAGAGCCTACGGCCGGTCATAGTCGGCGTCTGTGGGTAAGTGTAAGAGTCACTAAACGCGGGGAAACTTCACTGGTAACCACATTACACTTGAGGAATAGACATGTATCACTTAGAGTTTTTTTTTTATGAAATGAACGGTAGAAATATTGTCTTTAATTCCAAGAGCTGAAAAACGTGAAGTTTAGAGCTTGGAAGAATCAAACATGAAGTAAATGTAGCACGTAGAAGTGGAGCTAGAGTTTAGTTACTAGAGGTTGGAGCTATAGGAAGGTAGGTGGGTTAGGATAGTTGTTAGAGTTACAATTACCTTTACCTTTAGAATTGCGTGATATCGTGCGCATACATTTTTAACCGGTATGCTGTCTTATGGTATGGATGTGAGTGCACCATGTGGGGCAGGTAACAAAAAGTGCCTGTTGAAGTTGTTTAAAAAAGAAAAAGTCTTGTTGCCGTTAGTGCAGTTTCATGCACTCAACAATACTGAATACCTGTTTAGGTGGTGTAGAAGTGAAGTATGGGAGTGATGGATGTAATACATATCGTTACTGTGACAGCTGTGTTGCTTTATCATTTATCAGTATAGGTGTACTTAATGAGAACAACCCATTAACACTCATTCTGCCTGTGTCTTAGCCTCTGTCCGTGTCTTTTTTCTCACTCACTCACTCACTCACTCACTCACTCACTCACTCACTCTCTCTCTCTCTCTCTCTCTCTCTCTCTCTCTCTCTGTGTGTGATATATGACAATAACGACAATATGTATACATATGAGGAGCTATTTGAATTGGTTTCGTTGTTGAGTTTATGTCGGTTACTTCTGTCTAATAAAAGATATGACATGTAAGTATGTAAGTGGAGAACACAAACTTTTTGCTTTGACCGTTATTTAAAGTAATTGTTTTTTAATTTGAAAATTGTCAACATATCTGTGCAAGTGCGTGTGGTGCGAAGGTTTATTCACTGGAATCAGTTATATTCAAACAGACAGGTTGCAGGTTCGAAGCCAGGTTGCCGTATAAACTTTTGCGAATGGATAAGAAATCACATCCTGGCAATCTGATCACATGATCGGAAGCACATGGATCTTGTCGGTCACAATGCCTCCATATTGGGAGGAACACGTTGGGATGTGGCAGAAGACAGATGTGAGTTATTTTTTCTATTTATGTTGCTGCTATGCCGAAACGAGCTACGAGAAAATATATTTGATGTAGTTCATTGCTTATTTGGGAAATGTGTATGTTGAATTTGTCGTACCTTTTAAGAGGTGAAAGTTTGCATTGTTTACTCAAGATGTATTTTGTTGCTGTTTTATATGTTTTTAACCTCTCGTTCGCTGCTTTGCACACAACCATTGAAGTTATGTGCTTAATGGACTGCTTAGGGGGCCTATAAACGTACAGTGAACTCTGGTTAAAGTGATTTCAGCTCAGTGTAATTGTTACCACAAGAAACTCTTTCGGACTATATGACCACATCAGGCTGGATGTTTCATGTAAGCCTTTTGAATAAGATACCCGATACTAACTCTAGACAGGTCACATATGAAAAGATTTCATGTATCTATGTGTGATACGATGTAGACATAAGAAGGCGAATGCGTGCTCTTATGTTTATATTATTGTGTGAAGGAGCGGTATTTTTAACTGTCAGAAACATTTATCATGTGTATTCTTGACTGTTACTTGTACAGCCGAACAGTCGGTACTGGCATTTATGTACTTGTCACCAGTGTTCATCGCCCAAACAGTATTACTACTCCAGAATGTGGCCAGAGACCGAAAATCCTTGATAGGAGGATACATGTACGGGTTGCTGTGGACCCTCTGATGGTGTTTTCATGTGAGATGTATGTTGGAAGAGCTGCAGTAATGCAGGTTGTATGTGTAACTGGAGGGTATATCACGTATCGGTTGCATATTTACACATATGTGTCGTATTAATGTGTGTGATGCCTTGGGAGTGAATAATTTTTATTGAAAGATGGAGTACTGCTTCATAGAGGAGTATCAAAATGATGGTAAATGGTTGTCAAAAGTGGTACACAGACGAGATGCACCCGTGTGTGAGGTTTGATTGGGTTCGGTCCCATACCGTAGGAAATATAACGTTTTTATTGTCTCGTTTCGTGTGAAAAAAGACGGTTTTTCCTCTTTTCCAAGCCATAACTCCAGATGTAATGGGTCTATCGCAAAGCTGATTATATCTGAGGAAAATACAAAGTATAACGAAGATACATGCAAAATTTCGTGAGAATCGGCCGAATAGGTTTAGAAATATTAACTTTTTAGAACGCGAGGGTCGGCCGCGTGACAGGCTAACTATCCAACGTATTGGCGGGGTTGGCAGATATTGTGAAGGAGGCCAGTCCCGCCTGCAGTGCAACGGCTCGTGTTGTACGG
This sequence comes from Haliotis asinina, assembly GCF_037392515.1. Lineage (NCBI taxonomy): Eukaryota > Metazoa > Mollusca > Gastropoda > Lepetellida > Haliotidae > Haliotis > Haliotis asinina. The sequence goes on from NW_027133921.1 coordinate 10,066, forward strand.
CAGCTCTCGGTGGGACTGGCGCGGTGCGCCGGGTGTCGGTAATCCGGAATGCGGGCGGGTTTCTCCTCGGGGATACTACGACGCATGAACGCTGCTCGTGTGGTTAGATATTTGCGCGTGATCTCGGTTCAGTTGCAGGTGCCTCGCCCTTGACTCTCCGTGTATCGTGCGCTGCTCCTCGGTAGTACGGTGGGTCTCGATCCTCGTCTCCGTGGCAAATCATCTGACACGCAGCAACGTTCGCAAGACCCCCTTCGCTTACTGGCGACCAGTGCTCCCATGACGAAAGGGAACGGTCGGCACACGTCGCTCTCGTTTCCCGGGGTGGCCCTGCCTTATCGTTAGGAAGGGACGTCCTCGTCGCAGGGAGTCAGAAAACGGCTCGTGGTAGACTGAGAGAGGTTGAGAATGCAACTGTCGAAGTTGCAGCTAGGCGATCGGGTCGCACACTCGCTCGTCTTTGCTACCAACTGCTTGTATAAGCAATCTGATTGTCGTGAGGAAGGCAGACCCCGGCATCCGGGGTTCGTCTGCGCTCGGTACGAGAATCAAACCGCCGACGTCAAAGTAGCCCGTGGCGTCACCCCGCTCTATCGTTTCGGGTCGGGCTTTGTGAGAATCTGTCGCTTTTCCGCCCCGAGAACGCTCTCGGTGGAGGGGATTGTGGCAGGGACGGCTGGCCGCCTCGGTCGGGTTGAGCTTTTTACGGGACTCGCTCGTGTGTTCCGGAGTTCTCCTCGCCGGCGGTTCGGACGTCCCGGTCTCTTGTCTGCGAAGACTCGGGCCTATCTGGTTGATCCTGCCAGTAATCATATGCTTGTCTCAAAGATTAAGCCATGCATGTCTAAGTACAAACTCTAGCACAGTGAAACTGCGAATGGCTCATTAGATCAGTTATGGTTCCTTAGATGATACAATCCTACTTGGATAACTGTGGTAATTCTAGAGCTAATACATGCACTAAAGCTCCGACCCTTTCTGAGGGGAAGAGCGCGTTTATCAGTTCGAAGCCAGCCGAGCCGCAAGGCTCGTCTCTTTGGTGACTCTGGATAACTCTAGCGGATCGCACGGCCTCGAGCCGGCGACGCATCTATCAAGTGTCTGCCCTATCAGACTGTCGATGGTAAGTGCTATGCTTACCATGGTGATAACGGGTAACGGGGAATCAGGGTTCGATTCCGGAGAGGGAGCATGAGAAACGGCTACCACATCCAAGGAAGGCAGCAGGCGCGCAAATTACCCAATCTCGATACGAGGAGGTAGTGACGAAAAATAACAATACGGGACTCTTTCGAGGCCCCGTAATTGGAATGAGTGTACTCTAAACGTGTGCACGAGGATCTATTGGAGGGCAAGTCTGGTGCCAGCAGCCGCGGTAATTCCAGCTCCAATAGCGTATATTAAAGCTGTTGTGGTTAAAAAGCTCGTAGTTGGATCTCAGGGTCGTTCGCGTCGGTCCCTTGCTGCAATGGCTCGGGTACTGCGCGGTGTCGTCCCCCTTGCCAGACCTCTCAAAAAGGTTGCTCTTGACTGAGTGGCCTGCTCGAGTGGCTGGAGAGTTTACTTTGAAAAAATTAGAGTGTTCAAAGCAGGCACAGCCCGCCTGTATAATGGTGCATGGAATAATGGAATAGGACCCCGGATCCTATTTTGCTGGTTTTTGGAGCTCAGGGGTAATGATTAAGAGGAACAGGGCGGGGGCATCCGTATTACGGCGTTAGAGGTGAAATTCTTGGATCGTCGTAAGACGCCCTACAGCGAAAGCATTTGCCAAGTATGTTTTCATTAATCAAGAACGAAAGTCAGAGGTTCGAAGACGATCAGATACCGTCGTAGTTCTGACCGTAAACTATGCCAACTGGCAGCCCGTCGGCGTTGCTCTATTCGACTCGGCGGGAGGCCTACCCGAAAGGAAAGTCTACGGGTTCCAGGGGAAGTATGGTTGCAAAGCTGAAACTTAAAGGAATTGACGGAAGGGCACCACCAGGAGTGGAGCCTGCGGCTTAATTTGACTCAACACGGGAAAACTCACCTGGTCCGGACACTGGAAGGATTGACAGATTGAAAGCTCTTTCTTGATTCAGTGGGTGGTGGTGCATGGCCGTTCTTAGTTGGTGGAGTGATTTGTCTGGTTAATTCCGATAACGAACGAGACTCTAGCCTGCTAACTAGTTCGCCGACAGCTCGTTGTCGCGCGGCGCCATTTCGGTGGCAAACTTCTTAGAGGGACAGGTGGCGTATAGCCACACGAAGTAGAGCAATAACAGGTCTGTGATGCCCTTAGATGTCCAGGGCCGCACGCGCGCTACACTGAAAGAATCAACGTGGATGCCCACCTGCTCCGAGAGGAGTGGGAAACCCGATGAATCTCTTTCGTGATGGGGATTGGGGCTTGTAATTATTCCCCATGAACGAGGAATTCCCAGTAAGCGTCA
>NW_027133921.1:17500-20000 GCF_037392515.1 Haliotis asinina
TAAACGCGGGGAAACTTCACTGGTAACCACATTACACTTGAGGAATAGACATGTATCACTTAGAGTTTTTTTTTTATGAAATGAACGGTAGAAATATTGTCTTTAATTCCAAGAGCTGAAAAACGTGAAGTTTAGAGCTTGGAAGAATCAAACATGAAGTAAATGTAGCACGTAGAAGTGGAGCTAGAGTTTAGTTACTAGAGGTTGGAGCTATAGGAAGGTAGGTGGGTTAGGATAGTTGTTAGAGTTACAATTACCTTTACCTTTAGAATTGCGTGATATCGTGCGCATACATTTTTAACCGGTATGCTGTCTTATGGTATGGATGTGAGTGCACCATGTGGGGCAGGTAACAAAAAGTGCCTGTTGAAGTTGTTTAAAAAAGAAAAAGTCTTGTTGCCGTTAGTGCAGTTTCATGCACTCAACAATACTGAATACCTGTTTAGGTGGTGTAGAAGTGAAGTATGGGAGTGATGGATGTAATACATATCGTTACTGTGACAGCTGTGTTGCTTTATCATTTATCAGTATAGGTGTACTTAATGAGAACAACCCATTAACACTCATTCTGCCTGTGTCTTAGCCTCTGTCCGTGTCTTTTTTCTCACTCACTCACTCACTCACTCACTCACTCACTCACTCACTCTCTCTCTCTCTCTCTCTCTCTCTCTCTCTCTCTCTGTGTGTGATATATGACAATAACGACAATATGTATACATATGAGGAGCTATTTGAATTGGTTTCGTTGTTGAGTTTATGTCGGTTACTTCTGTCTAATAAAAGATATGACATGTAAGTATGTAAGTGGAGAACACAAACTTTTTGCTTTGACCGTTATTTAAAGTAATTGTTTTTTAATTTGAAAATTGTCAACATATCTGTGCAAGTGCGTGTGGTGCGAAGGTTTATTCACTGGAATCAGTTATATTCAAACAGACAGGTTGCAGGTTCGAAGCCAGGTTGCCGTATAAACTTTTGCGAATGGATAAGAAATCACATCCTGGCAATCTGATCACATGATCGGAAGCACATGGATCTTGTCGGTCACAATGCCTCCATATTGGGAGGAACACGTTGGGATGTGGCAGAAGACAGATGTGAGTTATTTTTTCTATTTATGTTGCTGCTATGCCGAAACGAGCTACGAGAAAATATATTTGATGTAGTTCATTGCTTATTTGGGAAATGTGTATGTTGAATTTGTCGTACCTTTTAAGAGGTGAAAGTTTGCATTGTTTACTCAAGATGTATTTTGTTGCTGTTTTATATGTTTTTAACCTCTCGTTCGCTGCTTTGCACACAACCATTGAAGTTATGTGCTTAATGGACTGCTTAGGGGGCCTATAAACGTACAGTGAACTCTGGTTAAAGTGATTTCAGCTCAGTGTAATTGTTACCACAAGAAACTCTTTCGGACTATATGACCACATCAGGCTGGATGTTTCATGTAAGCCTTTTGAATAAGATACCCGATACTAACTCTAGACAGGTCACATATGAAAAGATTTCATGTATCTATGTGTGATACGATGTAGACATAAGAAGGCGAATGCGTGCTCTTATGTTTATATTATTGTGTGAAGGAGCGGTATTTTTAACTGTCAGAAACATTTATCATGTGTATTCTTGACTGTTACTTGTACAGCCGAACAGTCGGTACTGGCATTTATGTACTTGTCACCAGTGTTCATCGCCCAAACAGTATTACTACTCCAGAATGTGGCCAGAGACCGAAAATCCTTGATAGGAGGATACATGTACGGGTTGCTGTGGACCCTCTGATGGTGTTTTCATGTGAGATGTATGTTGGAAGAGCTGCAGTAATGCAGGTTGTATGTGTAACTGGAGGGTATATCACGTATCGGTTGCATATTTACACATATGTGTCGTATTAATGTGTGTGATGCCTTGGGAGTGAATAATTTTTATTGAAAGATGGAGTACTGCTTCATAGAGGAGTATCAAAATGATGGTAAATGGTTGTCAAAAGTGGTACACAGACGAGATGCACCCGTGTGTGAGGTTTGATTGGGTTCGGTCCCATACCGTAGGAAATATAACGTTTTTATTGTCTCGTTTCGTGTGAAAAAAGACGGTTTTTCCTCTTTTCCAAGCCATAACTCCAGATGTAATGGGTCTATCGCAAAGCTGATTATATCTGAGGAAAATACAAAGTATAACGAAGATACATGCAAAATTTCGTGAGAATCGGCCGAATAGGTTTAGAAATATTAACTTTTTAGAACGCGAGGGTCGGCCGCGTGACAGGCTAACTATCCAACGTATTGGCGGGGTTGGCAGATATTGTGAAGGAGGCCAGTCCCGCCTGCAGTGCAACGGCTCGTGTTGTACGGCAGCTCTCGGTGGGACTGGCGCGGTGCGCCGGGTGTCGGTAATCCGGAATGCGGGCGGGTTTCTCCTCGGGGATACTACGACGCATGAACGCTGCTCGTGTGGTTAGATATTTGCGCGTGATCTCGGTTCAGTTGCAGGTGCCTCG
>NW_027133921.1:26436-28936 GCF_037392515.1 Haliotis asinina
ACATGTAAGTATGTAAGTGGAGAACACAAACTTTTTGCTTTGACCGTTATTTAAAGTAATTGTTTTTTAATTTGAAAATTGTCAACATATCTGTGCAAGTGCGTGTGGTGCGAAGGTTTATTCACTGGAATCAGTTATATTCAAACAGACAGGTTGCAGGTTCGAAGCCAGGTTGCCGTATAAACTTTTGCGAATGGATAAGAAATCACATCCTGGCAATCTGATCACATGATCGGAAGCACATGGATCTTGTCGGTCACAATGCCTCCATATTGGGAGGAACACGTTGGGATGTGGCAGAAGACAGATGTGAGTTATTTTTTCTATTTATGTTGCTGCTATGCCGAAACGAGCTACGAGAAAATATATTTGATGTAGTTCATTGCTTATTTGGGAAATGTGTATGTTGAATTTGTCGTACCTTTTAAGAGGTGAAAGTTTGCATTGTTTACTCAAGATGTATTTTGTTGCTGTTTTATATGTTTTTAACCTCTCGTTCGCTGCTTTGCACACAACCATTGAAGTTATGTGCTTAATGGACTGCTTAGGGGGCCTATAAACGTACAGTGAACTCTGGTTAAAGTGATTTCAGCTCAGTGTAATTGTTACCACAAGAAACTCTTTCGGACTATATGACCACATCAGGCTGGATGTTTCATGTAAGCCTTTTGAATAAGATACCCGATACTAACTCTAGACAGGTCACATATGAAAAGATTTCATGTATCTATGTGTGATACGATGTAGACATAAGAAGGCGAATGCGTGCTCTTATGTTTATATTATTGTGTGAAGGAGCGGTATTTTTAACTGTCAGAAACATTTATCATGTGTATTCTTGACTGTTACTTGTACAGCCGAACAGTCGGTACTGGCATTTATGTACTTGTCACCAGTGTTCATCGCCCAAACAGTATTACTACTCCAGAATGTGGCCAGAGACCGAAAATCCTTGATAGGAGGATACATGTACGGGTTGCTGTGGACCCTCTGATGGTGTTTTCATGTGAGATGTATGTTGGAAGAGCTGCAGTAATGCAGGTTGTATGTGTAACTGGAGGGTATATCACGTATCGGTTGCATATTTACACATATGTGTCGTATTAATGTGTGTGATGCCTTGGGAGTGAATAATTTTTATTGAAAGATGGAGTACTGCTTCATAGAGGAGTATCAAAATGATGGTAAATGGTTGTCAAAAGTGGTACACAGACGAGATGCACCCGTGTGTGAGGTTTGATTGGGTTCGGTCCCATACCGTAGGAAATATAACGTTTTTATTGTCTCGTTTCGTGTGAAAAAAGACGGTTTTTCCTCTTTTCCAAGCCATAACTCCAGATGTAATGGGTCTATCGCAAAGCTGATTATATCTGAGGAAAATACAAAGTATAACGAAGATACATGCAAAATTTCGTGAGAATCGGCCGAATAGGTTTAGAAATATTAACTTTTTAGAACGCGAGGGTCGGCCGCGTGACAGGCTAACTATCCAACGTATTGGCGGGGTTGGCAGATATTGTGAAGGAGGCCAGTCCCGCCTGCAGTGCAACGGCTCGTGTTGTACGGCAGCTCTCGGTGGGACTGGCGCGGTGCGCCGGGTGTCGGTAATCCGGAATGCGGGCGGGTTTCTCCTCGGGGATACTACGACGCATGAACGCTGCTCGTGTGGTTAGATATTTGCGCGTGATCTCGGTTCAGTTGCAGGTGCCTCGCCCTTGACTCTCCGTGTATCGTGCGCTGCTCCTCGGTAGTACGGTGGGTCTCGATCCTCGTCTCCGTGGCAAATCATCTGACACGCAGCAACGTTCGCAAGACCCCCTTCGCTTACTGGCGACCAGTGCTCCCATGACGAAAGGGAACGGTCGGCACACGTCGCTCTCGTTTCCCGGGGTGGCCCTGCCTTATCGTTAGGAAGGGACGTCCTCGTCGCAGGGAGTCAGAAAACGGCTCGTGGTAGACTGAGAGAGGTTGAGAATGCAACTGTCGAAGTTGCAGCTAGGCGATCGGGTCGCACACTCGCTCGTCTTTGCTACCAACTGCTTGTATAAGCAATCTGATTGTCGTGAGGAAGGCAGACCCCGGCATCCGGGGTTCGTCTGCGCTCGGTACGAGAATCAAACCGCCGACGTCAAAGTAGCCCGTGGCGTCACCCCGCTCTATCGTTTCGGGTCGGGCTTTGTGAGAATCTGTCGCTTTTCCGCCCCGAGAACGCTCTCGGTGGAGGGGATTGTGGCAGGGACGGCTGGCCGCCTCGGTCGGGTTGAGCTTTTTACGGGACTCGCTCGTGTGTTCCGGAGTTCTCCTCGCCGGCGGTTCGGACGTCCCGGTCTCTTGTCTGCGAAGACTCGGGCCTATCTGGTTGATCCTGCCAGTAATCATATGCTTGTCTCAAAGATTAAGCCATGCATGTCTAAGTACAAACTCTAGCACAGTGAAACTGCGAATGGCTCATTAGATCAGTTATGGTTCCTTAGATGATACAATCCTACTTGGATAACTG
>NW_027133921.1:36436-38936 GCF_037392515.1 Haliotis asinina
CCTGGCAATCTGATCACATGATCGGAAGCACATGGATCTTGTCGGTCACAATGCCTCCATATTGGGAGGAACACGTTGGGATGTGGCAGAAGACAGATGTGAGTTATTTTTTCTATTTATGTTGCTGCTATGCCGAAACGAGCTACGAGAAAATATATTTGATGTAGTTCATTGCTTATTTGGGAAATGTGTATGTTGAATTTGTCGTACCTTTTAAGAGGTGAAAGTTTGCATTGTTTACTCAAGATGTATTTTGTTGCTGTTTTATATGTTTTTAACCTCTCGTTCGCTGCTTTGCACACAACCATTGAAGTTATGTGCTTAATGGACTGCTTAGGGGGCCTATAAACGTACAGTGAACTCTGGTTAAAGTGATTTCAGCTCAGTGTAATTGTTACCACAAGAAACTCTTTCGGACTATATGACCACATCAGGCTGGATGTTTCATGTAAGCCTTTTGAATAAGATACCCGATACTAACTCTAGACAGGTCACATATGAAAAGATTTCATGTATCTATGTGTGATACGATGTAGACATAAGAAGGCGAATGCGTGCTCTTATGTTTATATTATTGTGTGAAGGAGCGGTATTTTTAACTGTCAGAAACATTTATCATGTGTATTCTTGACTGTTACTTGTACAGCCGAACAGTCGGTACTGGCATTTATGTACTTGTCACCAGTGTTCATCGCCCAAACAGTATTACTACTCCAGAATGTGGCCAGAGACCGAAAATCCTTGATAGGAGGATACATGTACGGGTTGCTGTGGACCCTCTGATGGTGTTTTCATGTGAGATGTATGTTGGAAGAGCTGCAGTAATGCAGGTTGTATGTGTAACTGGAGGGTATATCACGTATCGGTTGCATATTTACACATATGTGTCGTATTAATGTGTGTGATGCCTTGGGAGTGAATAATTTTTATTGAAAGATGGAGTACTGCTTCATAGAGGAGTATCAAAATGATGGTAAATGGTTGTCAAAAGTGGTACACAGACGAGATGCACCCGTGTGTGAGGTTTGATTGGGTTCGGTCCCATACCGTAGGAAATATAACGTTTTTATTGTCTCGTTTCGTGTGAAAAAAGACGGTTTTTCCTCTTTTCCAAGCCATAACTCCAGATGTAATGGGTCTATCGCAAAGCTGATTATATCTGAGGAAAATACAAAGTATAACGAAGATACATGCAAAATTTCGTGAGAATCGGCCGAATAGGTTTAGAAATATTAACTTTTTAGAACGCGAGGGTCGGCCGCGTGACAGGCTAACTATCCAACGTATTGGCGGGGTTGGCAGATATTGTGAAGGAGGCCAGTCCCGCCTGCAGTGCAACGGCTCGTGTTGTACGGCAGCTCTCGGTGGGACTGGCGCGGTGCGCCGGGTGTCGGTAATCCGGAATGCGGGCGGGTTTCTCCTCGGGGATACTACGACGCATGAACGCTGCTCGTGTGGTTAGATATTTGCGCGTGATCTCGGTTCAGTTGCAGGTGCCTCGCCCTTGACTCTCCGTGTATCGTGCGCTGCTCCTCGGTAGTACGGTGGGTCTCGATCCTCGTCTCCGTGGCAAATCATCTGACACGCAGCAACGTTCGCAAGACCCCCTTCGCTTACTGGCGACCAGTGCTCCCATGACGAAAGGGAACGGTCGGCACACGTCGCTCTCGTTTCCCGGGGTGGCCCTGCCTTATCGTTAGGAAGGGACGTCCTCGTCGCAGGGAGTCAGAAAACGGCTCGTGGTAGACTGAGAGAGGTTGAGAATGCAACTGTCGAAGTTGCAGCTAGGCGATCGGGTCGCACACTCGCTCGTCTTTGCTACCAACTGCTTGTATAAGCAATCTGATTGTCGTGAGGAAGGCAGACCCCGGCATCCGGGGTTCGTCTGCGCTCGGTACGAGAATCAAACCGCCGACGTCAAAGTAGCCCGTGGCGTCACCCCGCTCTATCGTTTCGGGTCGGGCTTTGTGAGAATCTGTCGCTTTTCCGCCCCGAGAACGCTCTCGGTGGAGGGGATTGTGGCAGGGACGGCTGGCCGCCTCGGTCGGGTTGAGCTTTTTACGGGACTCGCTCGTGTGTTCCGGAGTTCTCCTCGCCGGCGGTTCGGACGTCCCGGTCTCTTGTCTGCGAAGACTCGGGCCTATCTGGTTGATCCTGCCAGTAATCATATGCTTGTCTCAAAGATTAAGCCATGCATGTCTAAGTACAAACTCTAGCACAGTGAAACTGCGAATGGCTCATTAGATCAGTTATGGTTCCTTAGATGATACAATCCTACTTGGATAACTGTGGTAATTCTAGAGCTAATACATGCACTAAAGCTCCGACCCTTTCTGAGGGGAAGAGCGCGTTTATCAGTTCGAAGCCAGCCGAGCCGCAAGGCTCGTCTCTTTGGTGACTCTGGATAACTCTAGCGGATCGCACGGCCTCGAGCCGGCGACGCATCTATCAAGTGTCTGCCCTATCAGACTGTCGATGGTAAGTGCTATGCTTACCATGG
>NW_027133921.1:46436-48936 GCF_037392515.1 Haliotis asinina
TTTTAAGAGGTGAAAGTTTGCATTGTTTACTCAAGATGTATTTTGTTGCTGTTTTATATGTTTTTAACCTCTCGTTCGCTGCTTTGCACACAACCATTGAAGTTATGTGCTTAATGGACTGCTTAGGGGGCCTATAAACGTACAGTGAACTCTGGTTAAAGTGATTTCAGCTCAGTGTAATTGTTACCACAAGAAACTCTTTCGGACTATATGACCACATCAGGCTGGATGTTTCATGTAAGCCTTTTGAATAAGATACCCGATACTAACTCTAGACAGGTCACATATGAAAAGATTTCATGTATCTATGTGTGATACGATGTAGACATAAGAAGGCGAATGCGTGCTCTTATGTTTATATTATTGTGTGAAGGAGCGGTATTTTTAACTGTCAGAAACATTTATCATGTGTATTCTTGACTGTTACTTGTACAGCCGAACAGTCGGTACTGGCATTTATGTACTTGTCACCAGTGTTCATCGCCCAAACAGTATTACTACTCCAGAATGTGGCCAGAGACCGAAAATCCTTGATAGGAGGATACATGTACGGGTTGCTGTGGACCCTCTGATGGTGTTTTCATGTGAGATGTATGTTGGAAGAGCTGCAGTAATGCAGGTTGTATGTGTAACTGGAGGGTATATCACGTATCGGTTGCATATTTACACATATGTGTCGTATTAATGTGTGTGATGCCTTGGGAGTGAATAATTTTTATTGAAAGATGGAGTACTGCTTCATAGAGGAGTATCAAAATGATGGTAAATGGTTGTCAAAAGTGGTACACAGACGAGATGCACCCGTGTGTGAGGTTTGATTGGGTTCGGTCCCATACCGTAGGAAATATAACGTTTTTATTGTCTCGTTTCGTGTGAAAAAAGACGGTTTTTCCTCTTTTCCAAGCCATAACTCCAGATGTAATGGGTCTATCGCAAAGCTGATTATATCTGAGGAAAATACAAAGTATAACGAAGATACATGCAAAATTTCGTGAGAATCGGCCGAATAGGTTTAGAAATATTAACTTTTTAGAACGCGAGGGTCGGCCGCGTGACAGGCTAACTATCCAACGTATTGGCGGGGTTGGCAGATATTGTGAAGGAGGCCAGTCCCGCCTGCAGTGCAACGGCTCGTGTTGTACGGCAGCTCTCGGTGGGACTGGCGCGGTGCGCCGGGTGTCGGTAATCCGGAATGCGGGCGGGTTTCTCCTCGGGGATACTACGACGCATGAACGCTGCTCGTGTGGTTAGATATTTGCGCGTGATCTCGGTTCAGTTGCAGGTGCCTCGCCCTTGACTCTCCGTGTATCGTGCGCTGCTCCTCGGTAGTACGGTGGGTCTCGATCCTCGTCTCCGTGGCAAATCATCTGACACGCAGCAACGTTCGCAAGACCCCCTTCGCTTACTGGCGACCAGTGCTCCCATGACGAAAGGGAACGGTCGGCACACGTCGCTCTCGTTTCCCGGGGTGGCCCTGCCTTATCGTTAGGAAGGGACGTCCTCGTCGCAGGGAGTCAGAAAACGGCTCGTGGTAGACTGAGAGAGGTTGAGAATGCAACTGTCGAAGTTGCAGCTAGGCGATCGGGTCGCACACTCGCTCGTCTTTGCTACCAACTGCTTGTATAAGCAATCTGATTGTCGTGAGGAAGGCAGACCCCGGCATCCGGGGTTCGTCTGCGCTCGGTACGAGAATCAAACCGCCGACGTCAAAGTAGCCCGTGGCGTCACCCCGCTCTATCGTTTCGGGTCGGGCTTTGTGAGAATCTGTCGCTTTTCCGCCCCGAGAACGCTCTCGGTGGAGGGGATTGTGGCAGGGACGGCTGGCCGCCTCGGTCGGGTTGAGCTTTTTACGGGACTCGCTCGTGTGTTCCGGAGTTCTCCTCGCCGGCGGTTCGGACGTCCCGGTCTCTTGTCTGCGAAGACTCGGGCCTATCTGGTTGATCCTGCCAGTAATCATATGCTTGTCTCAAAGATTAAGCCATGCATGTCTAAGTACAAACTCTAGCACAGTGAAACTGCGAATGGCTCATTAGATCAGTTATGGTTCCTTAGATGATACAATCCTACTTGGATAACTGTGGTAATTCTAGAGCTAATACATGCACTAAAGCTCCGACCCTTTCTGAGGGGAAGAGCGCGTTTATCAGTTCGAAGCCAGCCGAGCCGCAAGGCTCGTCTCTTTGGTGACTCTGGATAACTCTAGCGGATCGCACGGCCTCGAGCCGGCGACGCATCTATCAAGTGTCTGCCCTATCAGACTGTCGATGGTAAGTGCTATGCTTACCATGGTGATAACGGGTAACGGGGAATCAGGGTTCGATTCCGGAGAGGGAGCATGAGAAACGGCTACCACATCCAAGGAAGGCAGCAGGCGCGCAAATTACCCAATCTCGATACGAGGAGGTAGTGACGAAAAATAACAATACGGGACTCTTTCGAGGCCCCGTAATTGGAATGAGTGTACTCTAAACGTGTGCACGAGGATCTATTGGAGGGCAAG
>NW_027133921.1:51493-53993 GCF_037392515.1 Haliotis asinina
AAAAGCTCGCTTGATTTTGATTTTCAGTACGATTACAGACCGTGAAAGCGTGGCCTAACGATCCTTTTGAGACAATATGGCATTTATTGTCGCACTTTACGAGTTTTAAGCAAGAGGTGTCAGAAAAGTTACCACAGGGATAACTGGCTTGTGGCAGCCAAGCGTTCATAGCGACGTTGCTTTTTGATCCTTCGATGTCGGCTCTTCCTATCATTGCGAAGCAGAATTCGCCAAGCGTTGGATTGTTCACCCACTAATAGGGAACGTGAGCTGGGTTTAGACCGTCGTGAGACAGGTTAGTTTTACCCTACCGATGACGTTTATTGGTCGTTGCAATGGTAATCCTGCTCAGTACGAGAGGAACCGCAGGTTCAGACAGTTGGTCCATGTGCTTGGTGGAGGTGCCAATGGTGCGAAGCTACCCTCTGCGGGCTTATGACTGAACGCCTCTAAGTCAGAATCCCGTCCAGAGTCGCGACGATATCTTGCGCTCGCGCGTTGTTGAGGCTGATTATAAGCGCGTAAGCGCGAGTGTTAAGCCACGGCAGACGACCGTAATGCCATGCCGTTATCGCCGGCTGGCTGGTCGAAGAGATAACTCTTCAGAAGCAAGGTGCGGGCGTGAAATCGCTGGTAGACGACCCGTTTTTCGGTCTGGGTGTTGTGCGTAGTAGAGCAGCCACCACACTGCGATCTATTGAGACTTATCCTGTGACCCGTGGATTTGTTCGCAACCGATGCTGCGCTCGATTCCTCCTCACGGAAGGAAGCCTGAGCAGTAAGGTCTAAGAGACGGACACGTTCACGGTAAAGTTGCGGGGATATGTGTTGAAGCTAACCGTGTCTCAGTACGTCAAAGTGTGCGACTCGCCCCTGGCACCGATATATTTTTTTTTTTCAAAGTCCACCTGAAAAACATTGTCTTTAATTCATGGCGTCCAAAATGTAAGACTTTAACACATAGGCGAGACTTTAACACAGAGGCAAGTGAACTAATGCTAGAGAGCCTACGGCCGGTCATAGTCGGCGTCTGTGGGTAAGTGTAAGAGTCACTAAACGCGGGGAAACTTCACTGGTAACCACATTACACTTGAGGAATAGACATGTATCACTTAGAGTTTTTTTTTTATGAAATGAACGGTAGAAATATTGTCTTTAATTCCAAGAGCTGAAAAACGTGAAGTTTAGAGCTTGGAAGAATCAAACATGAAGTAAATGTAGCACGTAGAAGTGGAGCTAGAGTTTAGTTACTAGAGGTTGGAGCTATAGGAAGGTAGGTGGGTTAGGATAGTTGTTAGAGTTACAATTACCTTTACCTTTAGAATTGCGTGATATCGTGCGCATACATTTTTAACCGGTATGCTGTCTTATGGTATGGATGTGAGTGCACCATGTGGGGCAGGTAACAAAAAGTGCCTGTTGAAGTTGTTTAAAAAAGAAAAAGTCTTGTTGCCGTTAGTGCAGTTTCATGCACTCAACAATACTGAATACCTGTTTAGGTGGTGTAGAAGTGAAGTATGGGAGTGATGGATGTAATACATATCGTTACTGTGACAGCTGTGTTGCTTTATCATTTATCAGTATAGGTGTACTTAATGAGAACAACCCATTAACACTCATTCTGCCTGTGTCTTAGCCTCTGTCCGTGTCTTTTTTCTCACTCACTCACTCACTCACTCACTCACTCACTCACTCACTCTCTCTCTCTCTCTCTCTCTCTCTCTCTCTCTCTCTGTGTGTGATATATGACAATAACGACAATATGTATACATATGAGGAGCTATTTGAATTGGTTTCGTTGTTGAGTTTATGTCGGTTACTTCTGTCTAATAAAAGATATGACATGTAAGTATGTAAGTGGAGAACACAAACTTTTTGCTTTGACCGTTATTTAAAGTAATTGTTTTTTAATTTGAAAATTGTCAACATATCTGTGCAAGTGCGTGTGGTGCGAAGGTTTATTCACTGGAATCAGTTATATTCAAACAGACAGGTTGCAGGTTCGAAGCCAGGTTGCCGTATAAACTTTTGCGAATGGATAAGAAATCACATCCTGGCAATCTGATCACATGATCGGAAGCACATGGATCTTGTCGGTCACAATGCCTCCATATTGGGAGGAACACGTTGGGATGTGGCAGAAGACAGATGTGAGTTATTTTTTCTATTTATGTTGCTGCTATGCCGAAACGAGCTACGAGAAAATATATTTGATGTAGTTCATTGCTTATTTGGGAAATGTGTATGTTGAATTTGTCGTACCTTTTAAGAGGTGAAAGTTTGCATTGTTTACTCAAGATGTATTTTGTTGCTGTTTTATATGTTTTTAACCTCTCGTTCGCTGCTTTGCACACAACCATTGAAGTTATGTGCTTAATGGACTGCTTAGGGGGCCTATAAACGTACAGTGAACTCTGGTTAAAGTGATTTCAGCTCAGTGTAATTGTTACCACAAGAAACTCTTTCGGACTATATGACCACATCAGGCTGGATGTTTCAT
>NW_027133921.1:73993-75512 GCF_037392515.1 Haliotis asinina
ATATTTACACATATGTGTCGTATTAATGTGTGTGATGCCTTGGGAGTGAATAATTTTTATTGAAAGATGGAGTACTGCTTCATAGAGGAGTATCAAAATGATGGTAAATGGTTGTCAAAAGTGGTACACAGACGAGATGCACCCGTGTGTGAGGTTTGATTGGGTTCGGTCCCATACCGTAGGAAATATAACGTTTTTATTGTCTCGTTTCGTGTGAAAAAAGACGGTTTTTCCTCTTTTCCAAGCCATAACTCCAGATGTAATGGGTCTATCGCAAAGCTGATTATATCTGAGGAAAATACAAAGTATAACGAAGATACATGCAAAATTTCGTGAGAATCGGCCGAATAGGTTTAGAAATATTAACTTTTTAGAACGCGAGGGTCGGCCGCGTGACAGGCTAACTATCCAACGTATTGGCGGGGTTGGCAGATATTGTGAAGGAGGCCAGTCCCGCCTGCAGTGCAACGGCTCGTGTTGTACGGCAGCTCTCGGTGGGACTGGCGCGGTGCGCCGGGTGTCGGTAATCCGGAATGCGGGCGGGTTTCTCCTCGGGGATACTACGACGCATGAACGCTGCTCGTGTGGTTAGATATTTGCGCGTGATCTCGGTTCAGTTGCAGGTGCCTCGCCCTTGACTCTCCGTGTATCGTGCGCTGCTCCTCGGTAGTACGGTGGGTCTCGATCCTCGTCTCCGTGGCAAATCATCTGACACGCAGCAACGTTCGCAAGACCCCCTTCGCTTACTGGCGACCAGTGCTCCCATGACGAAAGGGAACGGTCGGCACACGTCGCTCTCGTTTCCCGGGGTGGCCCTGCCTTATCGTTAGGAAGGGACGTCCTCGTCGCAGGGAGTCAGAAAACGGCTCGTGGTAGACTGAGAGAGGTTGAGAATGCAACTGTCGAAGTTGCAGCTAGGCGATCGGGTCGCACACTCGCTCGTCTTTGCTACCAACTGCTTGTATAAGCAATCTGATTGTCGTGAGGAAGGCAGACCCCGGCATCCGGGGTTCGTCTGCGCTCGGTACGAGAATCAAACCGCCGACGTCAAAGTAGCCCGTGGCGTCACCCCGCTCTATCGTTTCGGGTCGGGCTTTGTGAGAATCTGTCGCTTTTCCGCCCCGAGAACGCTCTCGGTGGAGGGGATTGTGGCAGGGACGGCTGGCCGCCTCGGTCGGGTTGAGCTTTTTACGGGACTCGCTCGTGTGTTCCGGAGTTCTCCTCGCCGGCGGTTCGGACGTCCCGGTCTCTTGTCTGCGAAGACTCGGGCCTATCTGGTTGATCCTGCCAGTAATCATATGCTTGTCTCAAAGATTAAGCCATGCATGTCTAAGTACAAACTCTAGCACAGTGAAACTGCGAATGGCTCATTAGATCAGTTATGGTTCCTTAGATGATACAATCCTACTTGGATAACTGTGGTAATTCTAGAGCTAATACATGCACTAAAGCTCCGACCCTTTCTGAGGGGAAGAGCGCGTTTATCAGTTCGAAGCCAGCCGAGCCGCAAGGCTCGTCT
>NW_027133921.1:83112-88112 GCF_037392515.1 Haliotis asinina
TACGTCAAAGTGTGCGACTCGCCCCTGGCACCGATATATTTTTTTTTTTCAAAGTCCACCTGAAAAACATTGTCTTTAATTCATGGCGTCCAAAATGTAAGACTTTAACACATAGGCGAGACTTTAACACAGAGGCAAGTGAACTAATGCTAGAGAGCCTACGGCCGGTCATAGTCGGCGTCTGTGGGTAAGTGTAAGAGTCACTAAACGCGGGGAAACTTCACTGGTAACCACATTACACTTGAGGAATAGACATGTATCACTTAGAGTTTTTTTTTTATGAAATGAACGGTAGAAATATTGTCTTTAATTCCAAGAGCTGAAAAACGTGAAGTTTAGAGCTTGGAAGAATCAAACATGAAGTAAATGTAGCACGTAGAAGTGGAGCTAGAGTTTAGTTACTAGAGGTTGGAGCTATAGGAAGGTAGGTGGGTTAGGATAGTTGTTAGAGTTACAATTACCTTTACCTTTAGAATTGCGTGATATCGTGCGCATACATTTTTAACCGGTATGCTGTCTTATGGTATGGATGTGAGTGCACCATGTGGGGCAGGTAACAAAAAGTGCCTGTTGAAGTTGTTTAAAAAAGAAAAAGTCTTGTTGCCGTTAGTGCAGTTTCATGCACTCAACAATACTGAATACCTGTTTAGGTGGTGTAGAAGTGAAGTATGGGAGTGATGGATGTAATACATATCGTTACTGTGACAGCTGTGTTGCTTTATCATTTATCAGTATAGGTGTACTTAATGAGAACAACCCATTAACACTCATTCTGCCTGTGTCTTAGCCTCTGTCCGTGTCTTTTTTCTCACTCACTCACTCACTCACTCACTCACTCACTCACTCACTCTCTCTCTCTCTCTCTCTCTCTCTCTCTCTCTCTCTGTGTGTGATATATGACAATAACGACAATATGTATACATATGAGGAGCTATTTGAATTGGTTTCGTTGTTGAGTTTATGTCGGTTACTTCTGTCTAATAAAAGATATGACATGTAAGTATGTAAGTGGAGAACACAAACTTTTTGCTTTGACCGTTATTTAAAGTAATTGTTTTTTAATTTGAAAATTGTCAACATATCTGTGCAAGTGCGTGTGGTGCGAAGGTTTATTCACTGGAATCAGTTATATTCAAACAGACAGGTTGCAGGTTCGAAGCCAGGTTGCCGTATAAACTTTTGCGAATGGATAAGAAATCACATCCTGGCAATCTGATCACATGATCGGAAGCACATGGATCTTGTCGGTCACAATGCCTCCATATTGGGAGGAACACGTTGGGATGTGGCAGAAGACAGATGTGAGTTATTTTTTCTATTTATGTTGCTGCTATGCCGAAACGAGCTACGAGAAAATATATTTGATGTAGTTCATTGCTTATTTGGGAAATGTGTATGTTGAATTTGTCGTACCTTTTAAGAGGTGAAAGTTTGCATTGTTTACTCAAGATGTATTTTGTTGCTGTTTTATATGTTTTTAACCTCTCGTTCGCTGCTTTGCACACAACCATTGAAGTTATGTGCTTAATGGACTGCTTAGGGGGCCTATAAACGTACAGTGAACTCTGGTTAAAGTGATTTCAGCTCAGTGTAATTGTTACCACAAGAAACTCTTTCGGACTATATGACCACATCAGGCTGGATGTTTCATGTAAGCCTTTTGAATAAGATACCCGATACTAACTCTAGACAGGTCACATATGAAAAGATTTCATGTATCTATGTGTGATACGATGTAGACATAAGAAGGCGAATGCGTGCTCTTATGTTTATATTATTGTGTGAAGGAGCGGTATTTTTAACTGTCAGAAACATTTATCATGTGTATTCTTGACTGTTACTTGTACAGCCGAACAGTCGGTACTGGCATTTATGTACTTGTCACCAGTGTTCATCGCCCAAACAGTATTACTACTCCAGAATGTGGCCAGAGACCGAAAATCCTTGATAGGAGGATACATGTACGGGTTGCTGTGGACCCTCTGATGGTGTTTTCATGTGAGATGTATGTTGGAAGAGCTGCAGTAATGCAGGTTGTATGTGTAACTGGAGGGTATATCACGTATCGGTTGCATATTTACACATATGTGTCGTATTAATGTGTGTGATGCCTTGGGAGTGAATAATTTTTATTGAAAGATGGAGTACTGCTTCATAGAGGAGTATCAAAATGATGGTAAATGGTTGTCAAAAGTGGTACACAGACGAGATGCACCCGTGTGTGAGGTTTGATTGGGTTCGGTCCCATACCGTAGGAAATATAACGTTTTTATTGTCTCGTTTCGTGTGAAAAAAGACGGTTTTTCCTCTTTTCCAAGCCATAACTCCAGATGTAATGGGTCTATCGCAAAGCTGATTATATCTGAGGAAAATACAAAGTATAACGAAGATACATGCAAAATTTCGTGAGAATCGGCCGAATAGGTTTAGAAATATTAACTTTTTAGAACGCGAGGGTCGGCCGCGTGACAGGCTAACTATCCAACGTATTGGCGGGGTTGGCAGATATTGTGAAGGAGGCCAGTCCCGCCTGCAGTGCAACGGCTCGTGTTGTACGGCAGCTCTCGGTGGGACTGGCGCGGTGCGCCGGGTGTCGGTAATCCGGAATGCGGGCGGGTTTCTCCTCGGGGATACTACGACGCATGAACGCTGCTCGTGTGGTTAGATATTTGCGCGTGATCTCGGTTCAGTTGCAGGTGCCTCGCCCTTGACTCTCCGTGTATCGTGCGCTGCTCCTCGGTAGTACGGTGGGTCTCGATCCTCGTCTCCGTGGCAAATCATCTGACACGCAGCAACGTTCGCAAGACCCCCTTCGCTTACTGGCGACCAGTGCTCCCATGACGAAAGGGAACGGTCGGCACACGTCGCTCTCGTTTCCCGGGGTGGCCCTGCCTTATCGTTAGGAAGGGACGTCCTCGTCGCAGGGAGTCAGAAAACGGCTCGTGGTAGACTGAGAGAGGTTGAGAATGCAACTGTCGAAGTTGCAGCTAGGCGATCGGGTCGCACACTCGCTCGTCTTTGCTACCAACTGCTTGTATAAGCAATCTGATTGTCGTGAGGAAGGCAGACCCCGGCATCCGGGGTTCGTCTGCGCTCGGTACGAGAATCAAACCGCCGACGTCAAAGTAGCCCGTGGCGTCACCCCGCTCTATCGTTTCGGGTCGGGCTTTGTGAGAATCTGTCGCTTTTCCGCCCCGAGAACGCTCTCGGTGGAGGGGATTGTGGCAGGGACGGCTGGCCGCCTCGGTCGGGTTGAGCTTTTTACGGGACTCGCTCGTGTGTTCCGGAGTTCTCCTCGCCGGCGGTTCGGACGTCCCGGTCTCTTGTCTGCGAAGACTCGGGCCTATCTGGTTGATCCTGCCAGTAATCATATGCTTGTCTCAAAGATTAAGCCATGCATGTCTAAGTACAAACTCTAGCACAGTGAAACTGCGAATGGCTCATTAGATCAGTTATGGTTCCTTAGATGATACAATCCTACTTGGATAACTGTGGTAATTCTAGAGCTAATACATGCACTAAAGCTCCGACCCTTTCTGAGGGGAAGAGCGCGTTTATCAGTTCGAAGCCAGCCGAGCCGCAAGGCTCGTCTCTTTGGTGACTCTGGATAACTCTAGCGGATCGCACGGCCTCGAGCCGGCGACGCATCTATCAAGTGTCTGCCCTATCAGACTGTCGATGGTAAGTGCTATGCTTACCATGGTGATAACGGGTAACGGGGAATCAGGGTTCGATTCCGGAGAGGGAGCATGAGAAACGGCTACCACATCCAAGGAAGGCAGCAGGCGCGCAAATTACCCAATCTCGATACGAGGAGGTAGTGACGAAAAATAACAATACGGGACTCTTTCGAGGCCCCGTAATTGGAATGAGTGTACTCTAAACGTGTGCACGAGGATCTATTGGAGGGCAAGTCTGGTGCCAGCAGCCGCGGTAATTCCAGCTCCAATAGCGTATATTAAAGCTGTTGTGGTTAAAAAGCTCGTAGTTGGATCTCAGGGTCGTTCGCGTCGGTCCCTTGCTGCAATGGCTCGGGTACTGCGCGGTGTCGTCCCCCTTGCCAGACCTCTCAAAAAGGTTGCTCTTGACTGAGTGGCCTGCTCGAGTGGCTGGAGAGTTTACTTTGAAAAAATTAGAGTGTTCAAAGCAGGCACAGCCCGCCTGTATAATGGTGCATGGAATAATGGAATAGGACCCCGGATCCTATTTTGCTGGTTTTTGGAGCTCAGGGGTAATGATTAAGAGGAACAGGGCGGGGGCATCCGTATTACGGCGTTAGAGGTGAAATTCTTGGATCGTCGTAAGACGCCCTACAGCGAAAGCATTTGCCAAGTATGTTTTCATTAATCAAGAACGAAAGTCAGAGGTTCGAAGACGATCAGATACCGTCGTAGTTCTGACCGTAAACTATGCCAACTGGCAGCCCGTCGGCGTTGCTCTATTCGACTCGGCGGGAGGCCTACCCGAAAGGAAAGTCTACGGGTTCCAGGGGAAGTATGGTTGCAAAGCTGAAACTTAAAGGAATTGACGGAAGGGCACCACCAGGAGTGGAGCCTGCGGCTTAATTTGACTCAACACGGGAAAACTCACCTGGTCCGGACACTGGAAGGATTGACAGATTGAAAGCTCTTTCTTGATTCAGTGGGTGGTGGTGCATGGCCGTTCTTAGTTGGTGGAGTGATTTGTCTGGTTAATTCCGATAACGAACGAGACTCTAGCCTGCTAACTAGTTCGCCGACAGCTC
Source organism: Haliotis asinina (assembly GCF_037392515.1). Classification (NCBI taxonomy): domain Eukaryota; kingdom Metazoa; phylum Mollusca; class Gastropoda; order Lepetellida; family Haliotidae; genus Haliotis; species Haliotis asinina. The sequence continues at coordinate 87,857 of NW_027133921.1, forward strand.
GTTGTCGCGCGGCGCCATTTCGGTGGCAAACTTCTTAGAGGGACAGGTGGCGTATAGCCACACGAAGTAGAGCAATAACAGGTCTGTGATGCCCTTAGATGTCCAGGGCCGCACGCGCGCTACACTGAAAGAATCAACGTGGATGCCCACCTGCTCCGAGAGGAGTGGGAAACCCGATGAATCTCTTTCGTGATGGGGATTGGGGCTTGTAATTATTCCCCATGAACGAGGAATTCCCAGTAAGCGTCAGTCATCA
>NW_027133921.1:93112-95612 GCF_037392515.1 Haliotis asinina
GGGGAAACTTCACTGGTAACCACATTACACTTGAGGAATAGACATGTATCACTTAGAGTTTTTTTTTTATGAAATGAACGGTAGAAATATTGTCTTTAATTCCAAGAGCTGAAAAACGTGAAGTTTAGAGCTTGGAAGAATCAAACATGAAGTAAATGTAGCACGTAGAAGTGGAGCTAGAGTTTAGTTACTAGAGGTTGGAGCTATAGGAAGGTAGGTGGGTTAGGATAGTTGTTAGAGTTACAATTACCTTTACCTTTAGAATTGCGTGATATCGTGCGCATACATTTTTAACCGGTATGCTGTCTTATGGTATGGATGTGAGTGCACCATGTGGGGCAGGTAACAAAAAGTGCCTGTTGAAGTTGTTTAAAAAAGAAAAAGTCTTGTTGCCGTTAGTGCAGTTTCATGCACTCAACAATACTGAATACCTGTTTAGGTGGTGTAGAAGTGAAGTATGGGAGTGATGGATGTAATACATATCGTTACTGTGACAGCTGTGTTGCTTTATCATTTATCAGTATAGGTGTACTTAATGAGAACAACCCATTAACACTCATTCTGCCTGTGTCTTAGCCTCTGTCCGTGTCTTTTTTCTCACTCACTCACTCACTCACTCACTCACTCACTCACTCACTCTCTCTCTCTCTCTCTCTCTCTCTCTCTCTCTCTCTGTGTGTGATATATGACAATAACGACAATATGTATACATATGAGGAGCTATTTGAATTGGTTTCGTTGTTGAGTTTATGTCGGTTACTTCTGTCTAATAAAAGATATGACATGTAAGTATGTAAGTGGAGAACACAAACTTTTTGCTTTGACCGTTATTTAAAGTAATTGTTTTTTAATTTGAAAATTGTCAACATATCTGTGCAAGTGCGTGTGGTGCGAAGGTTTATTCACTGGAATCAGTTATATTCAAACAGACAGGTTGCAGGTTCGAAGCCAGGTTGCCGTATAAACTTTTGCGAATGGATAAGAAATCACATCCTGGCAATCTGATCACATGATCGGAAGCACATGGATCTTGTCGGTCACAATGCCTCCATATTGGGAGGAACACGTTGGGATGTGGCAGAAGACAGATGTGAGTTATTTTTTCTATTTATGTTGCTGCTATGCCGAAACGAGCTACGAGAAAATATATTTGATGTAGTTCATTGCTTATTTGGGAAATGTGTATGTTGAATTTGTCGTACCTTTTAAGAGGTGAAAGTTTGCATTGTTTACTCAAGATGTATTTTGTTGCTGTTTTATATGTTTTTAACCTCTCGTTCGCTGCTTTGCACACAACCATTGAAGTTATGTGCTTAATGGACTGCTTAGGGGGCCTATAAACGTACAGTGAACTCTGGTTAAAGTGATTTCAGCTCAGTGTAATTGTTACCACAAGAAACTCTTTCGGACTATATGACCACATCAGGCTGGATGTTTCATGTAAGCCTTTTGAATAAGATACCCGATACTAACTCTAGACAGGTCACATATGAAAAGATTTCATGTATCTATGTGTGATACGATGTAGACATAAGAAGGCGAATGCGTGCTCTTATGTTTATATTATTGTGTGAAGGAGCGGTATTTTTAACTGTCAGAAACATTTATCATGTGTATTCTTGACTGTTACTTGTACAGCCGAACAGTCGGTACTGGCATTTATGTACTTGTCACCAGTGTTCATCGCCCAAACAGTATTACTACTCCAGAATGTGGCCAGAGACCGAAAATCCTTGATAGGAGGATACATGTACGGGTTGCTGTGGACCCTCTGATGGTGTTTTCATGTGAGATGTATGTTGGAAGAGCTGCAGTAATGCAGGTTGTATGTGTAACTGGAGGGTATATCACGTATCGGTTGCATATTTACACATATGTGTCGTATTAATGTGTGTGATGCCTTGGGAGTGAATAATTTTTATTGAAAGATGGAGTACTGCTTCATAGAGGAGTATCAAAATGATGGTAAATGGTTGTCAAAAGTGGTACACAGACGAGATGCACCCGTGTGTGAGGTTTGATTGGGTTCGGTCCCATACCGTAGGAAATATAACGTTTTTATTGTCTCGTTTCGTGTGAAAAAAGACGGTTTTTCCTCTTTTCCAAGCCATAACTCCAGATGTAATGGGTCTATCGCAAAGCTGATTATATCTGAGGAAAATACAAAGTATAACGAAGATACATGCAAAATTTCGTGAGAATCGGCCGAATAGGTTTAGAAATATTAACTTTTTAGAACGCGAGGGTCGGCCGCGTGACAGGCTAACTATCCAACGTATTGGCGGGGTTGGCAGATATTGTGAAGGAGGCCAGTCCCGCCTGCAGTGCAACGGCTCGTGTTGTACGGCAGCTCTCGGTGGGACTGGCGCGGTGCGCCGGGTGTCGGTAATCCGGAATGCGGGCGGGTTTCTCCTCGGGGATACTACGACGCATGAACGCTGCTCGTGTGGTTAGATATTTGCGCGTGATCTCGGTTCAGTTGCAGGTGCCTCGCCCTTGA